>NC_034181.2:2808623-3096123 GCF_002021735.2 Oncorhynchus kisutch
TGTCTGAGCCCCAAATGGCACCCTCTTCCTTATGTACTGTAGTACACTACTTTAGACCAGGATCCATAGGGGTAGTGCACTACTTTAGACCAGGACCCATAGGGTAGTGCACTACTTTAGACCAGGACCCATAGGGTAGTGCACTACTTTAGACCAGGACCCATAGGGTAGTGCACTACTTTAGACCAGGACCCATAGGGTAGTGCACTACTTTAGACCAGGACCCATAGGGTAGTGCACTACTTTAGACCAGGACCCATAGGGTAGTGCACTACTTTAGACCAGGACCCATAGGGTAGTGCACTACTTTAGACCAGGACCCATAGGGTAGTGCACTACTTTAGACCAGGACACATAGGGGTAGTGCACTACTTTAGACCAGGACCCATATGGTAGTGCACTACTTTAGACCAGGGCCCATAGGGTAGTGCACTACTTTAGACCAGGGCCCATAGGGTAGTGCACTACTTTAGACCAGGGTAGTGCACTACTTTAGACCAGGACCCATAGGGTAGTGCACTACTTTAGACCAGGGCCCATAGGGTAGTGCACTACTTTAGACCAGGACCCATAGGGGTAGTGCACTACTTTAGACCAGGACCCATAGGGTAGTGCACTACTTTAGACCAGGGCCCATAGGGTAGTGCACTACTTTAGACCAGGACCCATAGAAATAGGGTGCCATTTGGGATACGACCGTTGCCTTGGCCGCTATGCAGAACTCGCCAGTAACCCAACGGCCACAAAACAAGTGGCTTGAACCCACATACTTCAAATGACAGGCCACTGAGAATCAGAAAATGCTACTCCGGCTTCAAAACGGGTGTTTAAAAATGTCTATGAAGTTTCTATGTCCCTTCATATAGGTTGCTCTGCTTCAGCTATGTATCATCACACAATGTTGGTGTTTATGCCCAGTAATCATGTTTTCTTACAACACAGCGTTTGTCAGCTGTAGGAAACACTAAACTCAGCTTAAAACATAAATCATTTCAGTCAGGGAATTCAGCAATCAGGAGAGAACCAGAGAGAGAGAGAGGAGAGGAACCCCAGCCTATATGTAGGATGTAGAAACTTTTAACAAAACATGATTATTGGGCATAAACACCAACATTATGTGATGATACATAGCTGCAACAGAGCAGGTTGAAATGTTCTGGATAGTGTCTGTGACAGTAATGCTCTGCTTGGAACAGAACTGAACATGGACCTGCCATACTGTACAACCATACTGTACAATATGGACTGGAAGAGAAACAAATCCAAAAGCCACAGGGGAGGGAGGGAGGGAGGGGAGAGAGAGAGAGAATGTATGTAATGTTTACTGTTAATTTTTATTGTTTATTTCACTTTTGTATATTTTCTACCTCACTTGCTTTGGCAATGTTAACACATGTTTCCCAAAGCCCCTTGAATTGAATTGAATTGAATAGAGTTAGATAGAGTTAGAGAGTTAGATAGAGTTAGAGTTAGAGAGTTAGATAGAGTTAGAGAGTTAGATAGAGTTAGAGAGTTAGATAGAGTTAGAGAGTTAGATAGAGTTAGAGAGTTAGATAGAGTCAGAGAGTTAGATAGAGTCAGAGAGTTAGATAGAGTTAGATAGAGTTAGAGTTAGTTAGAGTTAGAGAGTTAGAGAGAGTTAGAGAGTTAGATAGAGTTAGAGAGTTAGACAGAGTTAGACAGAGTTAGATTTAGATAGAGTTAGATAGAGTTAGAGAGATAGATAGAGTTAGAGTTAGATAGAGTTAGAGAGTTAGATAGAGTTAGAGTTTGTTAGAGTTTGTTAGAGTTAGATAGAGTTAGTGAGTTAGACAGAGTTAGATAGAGTTAGAGAGTTAGATAGATTTAGAGAGTTAGATAGAGTTAGATAGTTAGAGAGTTAGACAGAGTTAGACAGAGTTAGAGAGTTAGCTAGAGTCAGAGAGTTAGTTAGAGTTAGAGAGTTAGTTAGAGTTAGAGTTAGATAGAGTTAGAGAGTTAGTTAGAGTTAGAGAGTTAGATAGAGTTAGAGAGTTAGTTAGAGTTAGAGAGTTAGATAGAGTTAGATAGAGTTAGAGAGTTAGTTAGAGTTAGAGAGTTAGTTAGAGTTAGTTAGAGTTAGAGAGTTAGAGAGTTAGTTAGAGTTAGAGAGTTAGAGAGTTAGAGAGTTAGTTAGAGTTAGAGAGTTAGATAGAGTTAGAGTTAGATAGAGTTAGAGAGTTAGATAGAGTTAGAGAGGTAGACAGAGTTAGTTAGAGTTAGAGAGTTAGAGAGTTAGATAGAGTTAGATAGAGTTAGAGAGTTAGTTAGAGTTAGAGAGTTAGTTAGAGTTAGAGAGTTAGTTAGAGTTAGAGAGTTAGTTAGAGTTAGAGAGTTAGAGTTAGAGAGAGTTAGAGAGTTAGATAGAGTTAGAGAGTTAGATAGAGTCAGAGAGTTAGAGTTAGAGAGAGTTAGAGAGTTAGATAGAGTCAGAGAGTTAGATAGAGTTAGAGAGTTAGTTAGAGTTAGAGAGTTAGACAGAGTTAGATAGAGTTAGATGGAGTTCGAGAGTTAGATAGAGTTAGAGAGGTAGACAGAGTTAGAGAGTTAGATAGAGTTAGAGAGTTAGTTAGAGTTAGAGAGTTAGATAGAGTTAGATAGAGTTAGAGAGTTAGTTAGAGTTAGAGAGTTAGTTAGAGTTAGTTAGAGTTAGAGAGTTAGAGAGTTAGTTAGAGTTAGAGAGTTAGAGAGTTAGAGAGTTAGTTAGAGTTAGAGAGTTAGATAGAGTTAGAGTTAGATAGAGTTAGAGAGTTAGATAGAGTTAGAGAGGTAGACAGAGTTAGTTAGAGTTAGAGAGTTAGAGAGTTAGATAGAGTTAGATAGAGTTAGAGAGTTAGTTAGAGTTAGAGAGTTAGTTAGAGTTAGAGAGTTAGTTAGAGTTAGAGAGTTAGTTAGAGTTAGAGAGTTAGAGTTAGAGAGAGTTAGAGAGTTAGATAGAGTTAGAGAGTTAGATAGAGTCAGAGAGTTAGAGTTAGAGAGAGTTAGAGAGTTAGATAGAGTCAGAGAGTTAGATAGAGTTAGAGAGTTAGTTAGAGTTAGAGAGTTAGACAGAGTTAGATAGAGTTAGATGGAGTTCGAGAGTTAGATAGAGTTAGAGAGGTAGACAGAGTTAGTTAGAGTTAGAGAGTTAGATAGAGTTAGAGAGTTAGATAGAGTTAGATAGAGTTAGAGAGTTAGAGAGTTAGATAGAGTTAGATAGAGTTAGTTAGAGTTAGAGAGTTAGTTAGAGTTAGAGAGTTAGATAGAGTTAGTTAGAGTTAGAGAGTTAGATAGAGTTAGATAGAGTTAGAGAGTTAGATAGAGTTAGATAGAGTTAGACAGAGTTAGACAGAGTTAGACAGAGTTAGCGTTAGAGAGTTAGATAGAGTTAGAGAGTTAGATGGAGTTCGAGAGTTAGATAGAGTTAGATAGAGTTAGCGTTTAGAGAGTTAGATAGAGTTAAAGTTACAGAGTTAGAGTTAGATATTTAGATAGTTAGAGAGTTAGAGAGAGTTAGAGTTTAGAGAGTTAGATATAGTTAGAGTTTAGAGTGTTAGAGAGAGTTAGAGTTTAGAGAGTTAGATATAGTTAGAGTTTAGAGAGTTAGAGAGAGTTAGAGTTTAGAGAGTTAGATATAGTTAGAGTTTAGAGTGTTAGATAGAGTTAAAGTTTAGAGAATTAGATAGAGTTAGATAGAGTTAGAGTTTAGAGATTTAGATAGAGTTAGAGTTTAGAGAGTTAGAGGTTAGAGAGTTAGAATTTAGAGATTTAGATAGAGTTAGAGTTTAGAGAGTTAGAGTTTAGAGAGTTAGAGTTTAGAGAGTTAGATAGAGTTAAAGTTACAGAGTTAGAGTTAGATAGTTAGAGAGTTAGAGAGAGTTAGAGTTTAGAGAGTTAGATAGAGTTAGAGTTTAGAGAGTTAGAGTTTAGAGAGTTAGAGTTTAGAGAATTAGATAGAGTTAGATAGAGTTAGAGTTTAGAGAGTTAGAGTTTAGAGAGTTAGATAGAGTTAGAGTTTAGAGAGTTAGAGTTTCGAGAGTTAGATAGAGTTAAAGTTTAGAGAATTAGAGTTTAGAAAGTTAGATAGAGTTGGAGTTTAGAGAGTTAGAGTTTAGAGAGTTAGAGTTTAGAGAATTAGATAGAGTTAGATAGAGTTAGAGTTTAGAGAGTTAGATAGAGTTAGAGTTTAGAGAGTTAGAGTTTAGAGAGTTAGAGTTTAGAGAATTAGATAGAGTTAGATAGAGTTAGAGTTTAGAGAGTTAGAGTTTAGAGAGTTAGATAGAGTTAGAGTTTAGAGAGTTAGAGTTTAGAGAGTTAGAGTTTCGAGAGTTAGATAGAGTTAGAGTTTAGAGAGTTAGATAGTGTTAGAGTTTAGAGAGTTAGAGAGAGTTTGAGTTTAGAGAGTTAGATAGAGTTAGAGTTTAGAGAGTTAGAGTCTAGAGAGTTAGATAGAGTTGGAGTTAGAGAGTTAGAGAGAGTTGGAGTTAGAGAGTTAGATAGAGTTGAAGTTAGAGAGTTAGAGAGAGTTAGAGTTTAGAGAGTTAGATAGAGTTAGAGAGTTAGATAGAGTTAGAGTTAGAGAGTTAGATAGAGTTGGAGTTAGAGAGTTAGAGTTTAGAGAGTTAGATAGAGTTGGAGTTAGAGAGTTAGATAGAGTTGGAGTTTAGAGAGTTAGATAGAGTTAGAGTTTAGAGAGTTAGAGTTTAGAGAGTTAGATAGAGTTGGAGTTTAGAGAGTTAGATAGAGTTGAAGTTAGAGAGTTAGATAGAGTTGGAGTTTAGAGAGTTAGAGTTTAGAGAGTTAGATAGAGTTGGAGTTAGAGAGTTAGATAGAGTTGAAGTTAGAGAGTTAGAGAGAGTTAGAGTTTAGAGAGTTAGATAGAGTTAGAGTTAGAGAGTTAGATAGAGTTGGAGTTAGAGAGTTAGAGTTTAGAGAGTTAGATAGAGTTAGAGTTTATAGAGTTAGATAGAGTTGGAGTTAGAGAGTTAGATAGAGTTGGAGTTAGAGAGTTAGAGTTTAGAGAGTTAGATAGAGTTGGAGTTAGAGAGTTAGAGTTTAGAGAGTTAGATAGAGTTAGAGTTTATAGAGTTAGATAGAGTTGGAGTTAGAGAGTTAGATAGAGTTGGAGTTAGAGAGTTAGAGTTTAGAGAGTTAGATAGAGTTAGAGTTTAGAGAGTTAGAGTTGGAGTTAGAGACAAGGGAAAGAGACGTAGCAGTTCTCTATAGTTTAGAGAGTTAGATAGAGTTAGAGTGTTAGATAGAGTTAGAGAGTTAGATAGAGTTGGAGATAGAGTTAGATAGAGTTGGAGTTAGAGACAAGGGAAAGAGACGTAGCAGTTCTCTATTCATTCCAGGACCTGCGTCTGTTTTCATTTGAACACGTTGGAACGTCACACAGCTGTTCTATGACCCGCAATAACCTGTTGATTACCTGTTATATTACGACTGTTATGAGCAGCCCAGAGAAAAGCCCTCTGAAGGGGCTTGCATTTATTGCTAGCTAGTCGCTTGGCCAGGGTCATGGTTGTTCACTACCTCTGAAACGCCGGAAACCATCATTCAGACTAGACGACAGCTCAGGTAGTTTTCTGAACCATTCAGTCCTAATGAACAGGAATTCATTTTGTGACGGCAACCTCAACAAGATGTACATGTTCCACTTCCTGGCAGGTGGCTTCACATCCTGGTGTCCTGGGAAACTGCAGTTGATAAAGACAAGTAGCCCTAGTTAACATCCCGAAAGGATCTCAATTCCCTATATAGTGCACTACTTTATACTACAGCCCTATTCTCTATATAGTGCACTACTTTATACTACAGCCCTATTCTCTATATAGTGCACTACTTTATACTACAGCCCTATTCCCTATATAGTGCACTACTTTATACTACAGGCCTATTCTCTATATAGTGCACTACTTTATACTACAGCCCTATTCTCTATATAGTGCACTACTTTATACTACAGCCCTATTCCCTATATAGTGCACTACTGCCCTATTCCCTATATAGTGCACTACTTTATACTACAGCCCTATTCCCTATATAGTGCACTACTGCCCTATTCCCTATATAGTGCACTAGTTTTCACAAGTGCTCTGGTGAGATAGACATACAGAAGGAACATTTCCCCAGAAACAGAAGAAGAGAAAAAGCCTGTTAATTAATCCTGAATCCTGAATCCTGAATCCTGAATCCTGAATCCTGAATCCTGAATCCTGAATCCTGAATCCTGAATCCTAGCAGGAATCAGGGGTTGAGAATAGCGGAGTTTGACAGTCTGTAGTAAAAACACCAATCAGTCCATTTCAGACACCAACGTGATCCAGAAAGACATATGTGTTCCTCCCCCCTTCCACTCCTACAGCCAGTTTCTACATTCTTCTTCTGTTTCTACATTCTTCTTCTGTTTCCACATTCTTCTACTGTTTCCACATTCTTCTACTGTTTCCACATTCTTCTTCTTCTTCTGTTTCTACATTCTTCTTCTTCTTCTGTTTCCACATTCTTCTTCTTCTGTTTCCACATTCTTCTTCTACTTCTGTTTCCAAATTCTTCTTCTACTTCTGTTTCCACATTCTTCTTCTACTTCTGTTTCCACATTCTTCTTCTTCTTCTGTTTCCACATTCTTCTTCTTCTTCTGTTTCCACATTCTTCTTCTACTTCTGTTTCCACATTATTCTTCTTCTTCTTCTGTTTCCACATTCTTCTTCTACTTCTGTTTCCACATTCTTCTTCTTCTTCTGTTTCCACATTCTTCTTCTTCTTCATTTTCCACATTCTTCTTCTTCTGTTTCCACATTCTTCTTCTACTTCTGTTTCCATATTCTTCTTCTGTTTCCACATTCTTCTTCTTCTTCTGATTCCATATTCTTCTTCTGTTTCCACATTCTTATTCTTCTTCAGTTTCCACATTCTTCTTCTTCTGTTTCCACATTCTTCTTCTTCTTCAGTTTCCACATTCTTCTTCTTCTGTTTCCACATTCTTCTTCTTCTTCTGTTTCCACATTCTTCTTCTTCTTCAGTTTCCACATTCTTCTTCTTCTTCTGTTTCTACATTCTTCTGGCTTTCTAATTACTGGTGGGAAACAAGATTTAAGTTTAGCACAAAGTACATGTGGAGAAGAAGATACTTGTTGAGTTAGTGGATTCAAATCAAATGTCTCATGATTGGTAAATCACAGGTGTAGACTAACAGTGAAATACTTGGTAAACAACAGGTGTATACTAACAGTGAAATGCTTCATAAACAACAGGTGTAGACTAACAGGGAAATGCTTGGTAAACAACAGGTGTAGACTAACAGTGAAATGCTTCATAAACAACAGGTGTAGACTAACAGTGAAATGCTTGGTAAACAACAGGTGTAGACTAACAGGGAAATGCTTGGTAAACAACAGGTGTAGACTAACAGGGAAATGCTTGGTAAGCAACAGGTGTAGACTAACAGTGAACTGTTTGGTAAACAACAGGTGTAGACTAACAGGGAAATGCTTGGTAAACAACAGGTTTTATACACAGAGTACCAGTACTGAGTCTATGATAACTTGGTTATATACACAGAGTACCAATTACTGAGTCTATGATAACTTGGTTTTATACACAGAGTACCAGTACTGAGTCTATGATAACTTGGTTATATACACAGAGTACCAGTACTGAGTCTATGATAACTTGGTTTTATACACAGAGTACCAGTACTGAGTATATGATAACTTGGTTATATACACAGAGTACCAGTACTGAGTCTTTGATAACTTGGTTATATACACAGAGTACCAGTACTGAGTCTTTGATAACTTGGTTATATACACAGAGTACCAGTACTGAGTCTATGATAACTTGATTATATACACAGAGTACCAGTACTGAGTATATGATAACTTGGTTATATACACAGAGTACCAGTACTGAGTATATGATAACTTGGTTATATACACAGAGTACCAGTACTGAGTATATGATAACTTGGTTATATCCACAGAGTACCAGTACTGAGTCTATGATAACTTGGTTATATACACAGAGTACCAGTACTGAGTCGATGATAACTTGGTTATATACACAGAGTACCAGTACTGAGTATATGATAACTTGGTTATATACACAGAGTACCAGTACTGAGTATATGATAACTTGGTTATATCCACAGAGTACCAGTACTGAGTCTACGATAACTTGGTTATATACACAGAGTACCAGTACTGAGTCTATGATAACTAGGTTATATACACAGAGTACCAGTACTGAGTATATGATAACTTGGTTATATACACAGAGTACCAGTACTGAGTATATGATAACTTGGTTATATACACAGAGTACCAGTACTGAGTCTATGATAACTTGGTTTTATACACAGAGTACCAGTACTGAGTCTATGATAACTTGGTTATATACACAGAGTACCAGTACTAAGTCGATGATAACTTGGTTATATACACAGAGTACCAGTACTGAGTCAATGATAACTTGGCTGTACGTGGTATCAGTACAGAGTCAATGTGCAGGGTACGAGGTAATTGAAGTAGATATGTACATACTGTATAGGTAGGGGTAAAGGATAGATAATAGACAGTAACAGCAGTATACTGTAGGTAGGGGTAAAGGATAGATAATAGACAGTAACAGCAGTATACTGTAGGTAGGGGTAAAGGATAGATAATAGACAGTAACAGCAGTATACTGTAGGTAGGGGTAAAGGATAGATAATAGACAGTAACAGCAGTATACTGTAGGTAGGGGTAAAGGAGAGATAATAGACAGTAACAGCAGTATACTGTAGGTAGGGATAAAGGATAGATAATGTAATGTTTATGTCCAGTGGCCGATGAGCACCGATACATTTTATCTATAATTTCTCTTCATTATTTCTCTTCATATGACAAGGATTAAAAAGGATTTGCCAGTAGATTGTCGACAACTGATGATGACTGATGATGATGCTAGCTAAGACTTTGAATGTAAGTCAGTCCAATCAAAGCTACTGTAGATATAACGTGATTTGATGTCATTCTATCTGTGACCAATGACCTTGAGCCTTCTTGGATGGGCACTTCTAATATAACTCTATGGCAGAACCCAAGGGAATAACATTTTCGAGCTCTAACCTTAGAATTGGGGGTGACGTACTGTCCCATGAGTGACAGAAAACTGAGCCAATCAGGCGCAACGCTCTGTATGTTTCAGCTGGCCCGCCCCACCACCACAGAAAGCACTGAGCTGAAACACCTGCATTTTGGAGCTGCCTTACTGAAGAAAACAAACAAGAGACCATGTTGATTATTATTTTTATTTGACATTGTTTGCTAACTGATATGTGACACATATAAATGGCAAAATAATAAGTAAAACAGGCCCATCCCACATAAAAAAATTAATATATACAGATATATATTTTTATTACCTTAAAGTGTGGTGCTCTGCCCTGTCCTGAATGACGGGTCGCCACTGCATATCGTGTAAGGATATCTATTGAAATGATGCATTTTCTGAGAAATACGGATTCATAAATGATCAGGTAATGACTACACATATGATACATTTTCTGATAATATCTGGATTCATTCATGCCGAAGTATCAAGGCTTGGATATGTCAGTATGTTTCCGGAGTTTGAATATACTACAAATAGGTAAGCGGGTGCACACGCATCAGGTGCAAGTCTTAAACAGTGTCTCACCCCAGATATATCTCCCCCCCAGGTCAATTCAAAGGGCTTTATTGGCATGGGAATAATGCCAACGCAAATGGAATAGACAAGAAATCCAAAAGGAAATAAATAATCAGGAAACATTACAATCACAAAAGTTTTAGAAGATTCTAGAATCCCAAAAGTTTTAAAAGATTCTAGAATCACAAAAGTTTTAAAAGATTCTAGAATCACAAAAGTTTTAAAAGATTCTAGAATCCCAAAAGTTTTAAAAGATTCTAGAATCACAAAAGTTTTAAAAGATTCTAGAATCACAAAAGTTTTAAAAGATTCTAGAATCACAAAAGATTCTAGAATGTTTCAAGTGTTATACTGTATTATTGTATGTATGCAGTGTTGTAACAATGTTCAAATAGTTAAAGTACAAAAGGGAAAATAAATAAACATAAATATAGGTTGTATTTGCAATGTTGTTTGTGCCTCCACTGGTTGCCCTTTTCTTGTGGCAACGGGCCACGCATCTTGCTGCTGTGATGGCACACTGAGGTATTTCGCCTAACAGATATGGTAGTTTATCAATGTTTGATTTGTTTTTTATAATTCTTTGGGGGTCTGTGTGATCTGAGGGAAATATGTGTCTCTAATATGGTCGTGCATTTGGCAGGAGGTTAGGAAGTGTAGCTCAGTTTCCACCTCATTTTGTGGGCAGTGTGCACATAGCCTGGCTTCTCTTGAGAGCCAGGTCTGCCTACAGCGGCCTTTCTCAATAGCAAGGCTATGCTCACTGAGTCTGTATACTGTCAAGGATTTTCTTAATTTTGGGTCAGTCACAGTGGACAGGTATTCTGCCACTATGTACTCTCTGTTTAGGGCCAGTCACAGTGTTCAGGTATTCTGCCACTGTGTACTCTGTTTAGGGCCAGTCACAGTGGACAGGTATTCTGCCACTATGTACTCTCTGTTTAGGGCCAGTCACAGTGTTCAGGTATTCTGCCACTGTGTACTCTGTTTAGGGCCAGTCACAGTGGACAGGTATTCTGCCACTATGTACTCTCTGTTTAGGGCCAGTCACAGTGGTCAGGTATTCTGCTACTATGTACTCTCTGTTTAGGGCCAGTCACAGTGGTCAGGTATTCTGCCACTGTGTACTCTCTGTTTAGGGCCAGTCACAGTGGTCATGTATTCTGCCACTGTGTACTCTGTTTAGGGCCAGTCACAGTGGTCAGGTATTCTGCCACTATGTACTCTCTGTTTAGGGCCAGTCACAGTGGTCAGGTATTCTGCCACTATGTACTCTCTGTTTAGGGCCAGTCACAGTGGTCAGGTATTCTGCCACTATGTACTCTCTGTTTAGGGCCAGTCACAGTGGTCAGGTATTCTGCCACTGTGTACTCTGTTTAGGGCCAGTCACAGTGGTCATGTATTCTGCCACTGTGTACTCTCTGTTTAGGGCCAGTCACAGTGGTCAGGTATTCTGCCACTGTGTACTCTGTTTAGGGCCAGTCACAGTGGTCAGGTATTCTGCCACTATGTACTCTCTGTTTAGGGCCAGTCACAGTGGTCAGGTATTCTGCCACTGTGTACTATGTTTAGGGCCAGTCACAGTGGTCAGGTATTCTGCCACTGTGTACTCTCTGTTTAGGGCCAGTCACAGTGGTCAGGTATTCTGCCACTGTGTACTCTCTGTTTAGGGCCAGTCACAGTGGTCAGGTATTCTGCCACTATTTACTCTCTGTTTAGGGCCAGTCACAGTGGTCATGTATTCTGCCACTGTGTACTCTGTTTAGGGCCAGTCACAGTGGTCATGTATTCTGCCACTGTGTACTCTCTGTTTAGGGCCAGTCACAGTGGTCATGTATTCTGCCACTGTGTACTCTCTGTTTAGGGCCAGTCACAGTGGTCAGGTATTCTGCCACTGTGTACTCTGTTTAGGGCCAGTCACAGTGGTCAGGTATTCTGCCACTGTGTACTCTGTTTAGGGCCAGTCACAGTAGTCATGTATTCTGCCACTGTGTACTCTCTGTTTAGGGCCAGTCACAGTGGTCAGGTATTCTGCCACTGTGTACTCTCTGTTTAGGGCCAGTCACAGTGGTCAGGTATTCTGCCACTGTGTACTCTGTTTAGGGCCAGTCACAGTGGTCAGGTATTCTGCCACTGTGTACTCTGTTTAGGGCCAGTCACAGTGGTCATGTATTCTGCCACTGTGTACTCTGTTTAGGGCCAGTCACAGTGGTCAGGTATTCTGCCACTATGTACTCTCTGTTTAGGGCCAGTCACAGTGGTCAGGTATTCTGCCACTGTGTACTCTCTGTTTAGGGCCAGTCACAGTGGTCAGGTATTCTGCCACTATGTACTCTCTGTTTAGGGCCAGTCACAGTGGTCAGGTATTCTGCCACTGTGTACTCTCTGTTTAGGGCCAGTCACAGTGGTCAGGTATTCTGCCACTATGTACTCTCTGTTTAGGGCCAGTCACAGTGGTCAGGTATTCTGCCACTATGTACTCTCTGTTTAGGGCCAGTCACAGTGGTCAGGTATTCTGCCACTGTGTACTCTCTGTTTAGGGCCAGTCACAGTGGTCAGGTATTCTGCCACTATGTACTCTCTGTTTAGGGCCAGTCACAGTGGTCAGGTATTCTGCCACTATGTACTCTCTGTTTAGGGCCAGTCACAGTGGTCAGGTATTCTGCCACTATGTACTCTCTGTTTAGGGCCAGTCACAGTGGTCAGGTATTCTGCCACTGTGTACTCTGTTTAGGGCCAGTCACAGTGGTCAGGTATTCTGCCACTGTGTACTCTGTTTAGGGCCAGTCACAGTGGTCAGGTATTCTGCCACTGTGTACTCTGTTTAGGGCCAGTCACAGTGGTCATGTATTCTGCCACTGTGTACTCTGTTTAGGGCCAGTCACAGTGGTCAGGTATTCTGCCACTATGTACTCTCTGTTTAGGGCCAGTCACAGTGGTCAGGTATTCTGCCACTGTGTACTCTCTGTTTAGGGCCAGTCACAGTGGTCAGGTATTCTGCCACTGTGTACTCTCTGTTTAGGGCCAGTCACAGTGGTCAGGTATTCTGCCACTATGTACTCTCTGTTTAGGGCCAGTCACAGTGGTCAGGTATTCTGCCACTATGTACTCTCTGTTTAGGGCCAGTCACAGTGGTCAGGTATTCTGCCACTGTGTACTCTCTGTTTAGGGCCAGTCACAGTGGTCAGGTATTCTGCCACTATGTACTCTCTGTTTAGGGCCAGTCACAGTGGTCAGGTATTCTGCCACTATGTACTCTCTGTTTAGGGCCAGTCACAGTGGTCAGGTATTCTGCCACTATGTACTCTCTGTTTAGGGCCAGTCACAGTGGTCAGGTATTCTGCCACTATGTACTCTCTGTTTAGGGCCAGTCACAGTGGTCAGGTATTCTGCCATTATGTACTCTCTGTTTAGGGCCAGTCACAGTGGTCAGGTATTCTGCCACTATGTACTCTCTGTTTAGGGCCAGTCACAGTGGTCAGGCATTCTGCCACTATGTACTCTCTGTTTAGGGCCAGTCACAGTGGTCAGGTATTCTGCCGCTGTGTACTCTCTGTTTAGGGCCAGTCACAGTGGTCAGGTATTCTGCCACTGTGTACTCTCTGTTTAGGGTCAGTCACAGTGGTCAGGTATTCTGCCACTGTGTACTCTCTGTTTAGGGTCAGTCACAGTGGTCAGGTATTCTGCCACTGTGTACTCTCTGTTTAGGGCCAGTCACAGTGGTCAGGTATTCTGCCACTGTGTACTCTCTGTTTAGGGTCAGTCACAGTGGTCAGGTATTCTGCCACTGTGTACTCTCTGTTTAGGGTCAGTCACAGTGGTCAGGTATTCTGCCACTGTGTACTCTCTGTTTAGGGCCAGTCACAGTGGTCAGGTATTCTGCCACTATGTACTCTCTGTTTAGGGCCAGTCACAGTGGTCAGGTATTCTGCCACTGTGAAATCTCTGTTTAGGGTCAGTCACAGTGGTCAGGTATTCTGCCACTGTGTACTCTGTTTAGGGCCAGTCACAGTGGTCAGGTATTCTGCCACTGTGTACTCTGTTTAGGGCCAGTCACAGTGGTCAGGTATTCTGCCACTGTGTACTCTCTGTTTAGGGCCAGTCACAGTGGTCATGTATTCTGCCACTGTGTACTCTGTTTAGGGCCAGTCACAGTGGTCAGGTATTCTGCCACTGTGTACTCTCTGTTTATGGTCAGTCACAGTGGTCAGGTATTCTGCCACTATGTACTCTCTGTTTAGGGTCAGTCACAGTGGTCAGGTATTCTGCCACTGTGTACTCTCTGTTTAGGGTCAGTCACAGTGGTCAGGTATTCTGCCACTGTGTACTCTCTGTTTAGGGCCAGTCACAGTGGTCAGGTATTCTGCCACTGTGTACTCTGTTTAGGGTCAGTCACAGTGGTCATGTATTCTGCCACTGTGTACTCTGTTTAGGGCCAGTCACAGTGGTCAGGTATTCTGCCACTGTGTACTCTCTGTTTAGGGTCAGTCACAGTGGTCAGGTATTCTGCCACTATGTACTCTCTGTTTAGGGTCAGTCACAGTGGTCAGGTATTCTGCCACTGTGTACTCTCTGTTTAGGGCCAGTCACAGTGGTCAGGTATTCTGCCACTGTGTACTCTCTGTTTAGGGCCAGTCACAGTGGTCAGGTATTCTGCCACTGTGTACTCTCTGTTTAGGGTCAGTCACAGTGGTCAGGTATTCTGCCACTGTGTACTCTCTGTTTAGGGCCAGTCACAGTGGTCAGGTATTCTGCCACTGTGTACTCTCTGTTTAGGGCCAGTCACACAGTGGTCAGGTATTCTGCCACTATGTACTCTCTGTTTAGGGCCAGTCACAGTGGTCAGGTATTCTGCCACTATGTACTCTCTGTTTAGGGCCAGTCACAGTGGTCAGGTATTCTGCCACTGTGTACTCTGTTTAGGGCCAGTCACAGTGGTCATGTATTCTGCCACTGTGTACTCTGTTTAGGGCCAGTCACAGTGGTCAGGTATTCTGCCACTATGTACTCTCTGTTTAGGGCCAGTCACAGTGGTCAGGTATTCTGCCACTGTGTACTCTCTGTTTAGGGCCAGTCACAGTGGTCATGTATTCTGCCACTGTGTACTCTGTTTAGGGCCAGTCACAGTGGTCAGGTATTCTGCCACTATGTACTCTCTGTTTAGGGCCAGTCACAGTGGTCAGGTATTCTGCCACTGTGTACTCTCTGTTTAGGGCCAGTCACAGTGGTCAGGTATTCTGCCACTGTGTACTCTCTGTTTAGGGCCAGTCACAGTGGTCAGGTATTCTGCCACTATGTACTCTCTGTTTAGGGCCAGTCACAGTGGTCAGGTATTCTGCCACTATGTACTCTCTGTTTAGGGCCAGTCACAGTGGTCAGGTATTCTGCCACTGTGTACTCTCTGTTTAGGGCCAGTCACAGTGGTCAGGTATTCTGCCACTATGTACTCTCTGTTTAGGGCCAGTCACAGTGGTCAGGTATTCTGCCACTATGTACTCTCTGTTTAGGGCCAGTCACAGTGGTCAGGTATTCTGCCACTATGTACTCTCTGTTTAGGGCCAGTCACAGTGGTCAGGTATTCTGCCACTATGTACTCTCTGTTTAGGGCCAGTCACAGTGGTCAGGTATTCTGCCATTATGTACTCTCTGTTTAGGGCCAGTCACAGTGGTCAGGTATTCTGCCACTATGTACTCTCTGTTTAGGGCCAGTCACAGTGGTCAGGCATTCTGCCACTATGTACTCTCTGTTTAGGGCCAGTCACAGTGGTCAGGTATTCTGCCGCTGTGTACTCTCTGTTTAGGGCCAGTCACAGTGGTCAGGTATTCTGCCACTGTGTACTCTCTGTTTAGGGTCAGTCACAGTTGTCAGGTATTCTGCCACTGTGTACTCTCTGTTTAGGGTCAGTCACAGTGGTCAGGTATTCTGCCACTATGTACTCTCTGTTTAGGGCCAGTCACAGTGGTCAGGTATTCTGCCACTGTGTACTCTCTGTTTAGGGCCAGTCACAGTGGTCAGGTATTCTGCCACTGTGTACTCTCTGTTTAGGGCCAGTCACAGTGGTCAGGTATTCTGCCACTATGTACTCTCTGTTTAGGGCCAGTCACAGTGGTCAGGTATTCTGCCACTATGTACTCTCTGTTTAGGGCCAGTCACAGTGGTCAGGTATTCTGCCACTGTGTACTCTCTGTTTAGGGCCAGTCACAGTGGTCAGGTATTCTGCCACTATGTACTCTCTGTTTAGGGCCAGTCACAGTGGTCAGGTATTCTGCCACTATGTACTCTCTGTTTAGGGCCAGTCACAGTGGTCAGGTATTCTGCCACTATGTACTCTCTGTTTAGGGCCAGTCACAGTGGTCAGGTATTCTGCCACTATGTACTCTCTGTTTAGGGCCAGTCACAGTGGTCAGGTATTCTGCCATTATGTACTCTCTGTTTAGGGCCAGTCACAGTGGTCAGGTATTCTGCCACTATGTACTCTCTGTTTAGGGCCAGTCACAGTGGTCAGGCATTCTGCCACTATGTACTCTCTGTTTAGGGCCAGTCACAGTGGTCAGGTATTCTGCCGCTGTGTACTCTCTGTTTAGGGCCAGTCACAGTGGTCAGGTATTCTGCCACTGTGTACTCTCTGTTTAGGGTCAGTCACAGTTGTCAGGTATTCTGCCACTGTGTACTCTCTGTTTAGGGTCAGTCACAGTGGTCAGGTATTCTGCCACTGTGTACTCTCTGTTTAGGGCCAGTCACAGTGGTCAGGTATTCTGCCACTGTGTACTCTCTGTTTAGGGTCAGTCACAGTGGTCAGGTATTCTGCCACTGTGTACTCTCTGTTTAGGGTCAGTCACAGTGGTCAGGTATTCTGCCACTGTGTACTCTCTGTTTAGGGCCAGTCACAGTGGTCAGGTATTCTGCCACTATGTACTCTCTGTTTAGGGCCAGTCACAGTGGTCAGGTATTCTGCCACTGTGAAATCTCTGTTTAGGGTCAGTCACAGTGGTCAGGTATTCTGCCACTGTGTACTCTGTTTAGGGCCAGTCACAGTGGTCAGGTATTCTGCCACTGTGTACTCTGTTTAGGGCCAGTCACAGTGGTCAGGTATTCTGCCACTGTGTACTCTCTGTTTAGGGCCAGTCACAGTGGTCATGTATTCTGCCACTGTGTACTCTGTTTAGGGCCAGTCACAGTGGTCAGGTATTCTGCCACTGTGTACTCTCTGTTTATGGTCAGTCACAGTGGTCAGGTATTCTGCCACTATGTACTCTCTGTTTAGGGTCAGTCACAGTGGTCAGGTATTCTGCCACTGTGTACTCTCTGTTTAGGGTCAGTCACAGTGGTCAGGTATTCTGCCACTGTGTACTCTCTGTTTAGGGCCAGTCACAGTGGTCAGGTATTCTGCCACTGTGTACTCTGTTTAGGGTCAGTCACAGTGGTCATGTATTCTGCCACTGTGTACTCTGTTTAGGGCCAGTCACAGTGGTCAGGTATTCTGCCACTGTGTACTCTCTGTTTAGGGTCAGTCACAGTGGTCAGGTATTCTGCCACTATGTACTCTCTGTTTAGGGTCAGTCACAGTGGTCAGGTATTCTGCCACTGTGTACTCTCTGTTTAGGGCCAGTCACAGTGGTCAGGTATTCTGCCACTGTGTACTCTCTGTTTAGGGCCAGTCACAGTGGTCAGGTATTCTGCCACTGTGTACTCTCTGTTTAGGGTCAGTCACAGTGGTCAGGTATTCTGCCACTGTGTACTCTCTGTTTAGGGCCAGTCACAGTGGTCAGGTATTCTGCCACGGTGTACTCTCTGTTTAGGGCCAGTCACACAGTGGTCAGGTATTCTGCCACTATGTACTCTCTGTTTAGGGCCAGTCACAGTGGTCAGGTATTCTGCCACTATGTACTCTCTGTTTAGGGCCAGTCACAGTGGTCAGGTATTCTGCCACTGTGTACTCTGTTTAGGGCCAGTCACAGTGGTCATGTATTCTGCCACTGTGTACTCTGTTTAGGGCCAGTCACAGTGGTCAGGTATTCTGCCACTATGTACTCTCTGTTTAGGGCCAGTCACAGTGGTCAGGTATTCTGCCACTGTGTACTCTCTGTTTAGGGCCAGTCACAGTGGTCAGGTATTCTGCCACTGTGTACTCTCTGTTTAGGGCCAGTCACAGTGGTCAGGTATTCTGCCACTATGTACTCTCTGTTTAGGGCCAGTCACAGTGGTCAGGTATTCTGCCACTATGTACTCTCTGTTTAGGGCCAGTCACAGTGGTCAGGTATTCTGCCACTGTGTACTCTCTGTTTAGGGCCAGTCACAGTGGTCAGGTATTCTGCCACTATGTACTCTCTGTTTAGGGCCAGTCACAGTGGTCAGGTATTCTGCCACTGTGTACTCTCTGTTTAGGGCCAGTCACAGTGGTCAGGTATTCTGCCACTGTGTACTCTCTGTTTAGGGTCAGTCACAGTGGTCAGGTATTCTGCCACTGTGTACTCTCTGTTTAGGGCCAGTCACAGTGGTCAGGTATTCTGCCACTGTGTACTCTCTGTTTAGGGCCAGTCACACAGTGGTCAGGTATTCTGCCACTATGTACTCTCTGTTTAGGGCCAGTCACAGTGGTCAGGTATTCTGCCACTATGTACTCTCTGTTTAGGGCCAGTCACAGTGGTCAGGTATTCTGCCACTATGTACTCTCTGTTTAGGGCCAGTCACAGTGGTCAGGTATTCTGCCACTGTGTACTCTCTGTTTAGGGCCAGTCACAGTGGTCAGGTATTCTGCCACTATGTACTCTCTGTTTAGGGCCAGTCACAGTGGTCAGGTATTCTGCCACTATGTACTCTCTGTTTAGGGCCAGTCACAGTGGTCAGGTATTCTGCCACTATGTACTCTCTGTTTAGGGCCAGTCACAGTGGTCAGGTATTCTGCCACTGTGTACTCTGTTTAGGGCCAGTCACAGTGGTCAGGTATTCTGCCACTGTGTACTCTGTTTAGGGCCAGTCACAGTGGTCAGGTATTCTGCCACTGTGTACTCTGTTTAGGGCCAGTCACAGTGGTCATGTATTCTGCCACTGTGTACTCTGTTTAGGGCCAGTCACAGTGGTCAGGTATTCTGCCACTATGTACTCTCTGTTTAGGGCCAGTCACAGTGGTCAGGTATTCTGCCACTGTGTACTCTCTGTTTAGGGCCAGTCACAGTGGTCAGGTATTCTGCCACTGTGTACTCTCTGTTTAGGGCCAGTCACAGTGGTCAGGTATTCTGCCACTATGTACTCTCTGTTTAGGGCCAGTCACAGTGGTCAGGTATTCTGCCACTATGTACTCTCTGTTTAGGGCCAGTCACAGTGGTCAGGTATTCTGCCACTGTGTACTCTCTGTTTAGGGCCAGTCACAGTGGTCAGGTATTCTGCCACTATGTACTCTCTGTTTAGGGCCAGTCACAGTGGTCAGGTATTCTGCCACTATGTACTCTCTGTTTAGGGCCAGTCACAGTGGTCAGGTATTCTGCCACTATGTACTCTCTGTTTAGGGCCAGTCACAGTGGTCAGGTATTCTGCCACTATGTACTCTCTGTTTAGGGCCAGTCACAGTGGTCAGGTATTCTGCCATTATGTACTCTCTGTTTAGGGCCAGTCACAGTGGTCAGGTATTCTGCCACTATGTACTCTCTGTTTAGGGCCAGTCACAGTGGTCAGGCATTCTGCCACTATGTACTCTCTGTTTAGGGCCAGTCACAGTGGTCAGGTATTCTGCCGCTGTGTACTCTCTGTTTAGGGCCAGTCACAGTGGTCAGGTATTCTGCCACTGTGTACTCTCTGTTTAGGGTCAGTCACAGTGGTCAGGTATTCTGCCACTGTGTACTCTCTGTTTAGGGTCAGTCACAGTGGTCAGGTATTCTGCCACTGTGTACTCTCTGTTTAGGGCCAGTCACAGTGGTCAGGTATTCTGCCACTGTGTACTCTCTGTTTAGGGTCAGTCACAGTGGTCAGGTATTCTGCCACTGTGTACTCTCTGTTTAGGGTCAGTCACAGTGGTCAGGTATTCTGCCACTGTGTACTCTCTGTTTAGGGCCAGTCACAGTGGTCAGGTATTCTGCCACTATGTACTCTCTGTTTAGGGCCAGTCACAGTGGTCAGGTATTCTGCCACTGTGAAATCTCTGTTTAGGGTCAGTCACAGTGGTCAGGTATTCTGCCACTGTGTACTCTGTTTAGGGCCAGTCACAGTGGTCAGGTATTCTGCCACTGTGTACTCTGTTTAGGGCCAGTCACAGTGGTCAGGTATTCTGCCACTGTGTACTCTCTGTTTAGGGCCAGTCACAGTGGTCATGTATTCTGCCACTGTGTACTCTGTTTAGGGCCAGTCACAGTGGTCAGGTATTCTGCCACTGTGTACTCTCTGTTTATGGTCAGTCACAGTGGTCAGGTATTCTGCCACTATGTACTCTCTGTTTAGGGTCAGTCACAGTGGTCAGGTATTCTGCCACTGTGTACTCTCTGTTTAGGGTCAGTCACAGTGGTCAGGTATTCTGCCACTGTGTACTCTCTGTTTAGGGCCAGTCACAGTGGTCAGGTATTCTGCCACTGTGTACTCTGTTTAGGGTCAGTCACAGTGGTCATGTATTCTGCCACTGTGTACTCTGTTTAGGGCCAGTCACAGTGGTCAGGTATTCTGCCACTGTGTACTCTCTGTTTAGGGTCAGTCACAGTGGTCAGGTATTCTGCCACTATGTACTCTCTGTTTAGGGTCAGTCACAGTGGTCAGGTATTCTGCCACTGTGTACTCTCTGTTTAGGGCCAGTCACAGTGGTCAGGTATTCTGCCACTGTGTACTCTCTGTTTAGGGCCAGTCACAGTGGTCAGGTATTCTGCCACTGTGTACTCTCTGTTTAGGGTCAGTCACAGTGGTCAGGTATTCTGCCACTGTGTACTCTCTGTTTAGGGCCAGTCACAGTGGTCAGGTATTCTGCCACTGTGTACTCTCTGTTTAGGGCCAGTCACACAGTGGTCAGGTATTCTGCCACTATGTACTCTCTGTTTAGGGCCAGTCACAGTGGTCAGGTATTCTGCCACTATGTACTCTCTGTTTAGGGCCAGTCACAGTGGTCAGGTATTCTGCCACTGTGTACTCTGTTTAGGGCCAGTCACAGTGGTCATGTATTCTGCCACTGTGTACTCTGTTTAGGGCCAGTCACAGTGGTCAGGTATTCTGCCACTATGTACTCTCTGTTTAGGGCCAGTCACAGTGGTCAGGTATTCTGCCACTGTGTACTCTCTGTTTAGGGCCAGTCACAGTGGTCATGTATTCTGCCACTGTGTACTCTGTTTAGGGCCAGTCACAGTGGTCAGGTATTCTGCCACTGTGTACTCTCTGTTTATGGTCAGTCACAGTGGTCAGGTATTCTGCCACTATGTACTCTCTGTTTAGGGTCAGTCACAGTGGTCAGGTATTCTGCCACTGTGTACTCTCTGTTTAGGGTCAGTCACAGTGGTCAGGTATTCTGCCACTGTGTACTCTCTGTTTAGGGCCAGTCACAGTGGTCAGGTATTCTGCCACTGTGTACTCTGTTTAGGGTCAGTCACAGTGGTCATGTATTCTGCCACTGTGTACTCTGTTTAGGGCCAGTCACAGTGGTCAGGTATTCTGCCACTGTGTACTCTCTGTTTAGGGTCAGTCACAGTGGTCAGGTATTCTGCCACTATGTACTCTCTGTTTAGGGTCAGTCACAGTGGTCAGGTATTCTGCCACTGTGTACTCTCTGTTTAGGGCCAGTCACAGTGGTCAGGTATTCTGCCACTGTGTACTCTCTGTTTAGGGCCAGTCACAGTGGTCAGGTATTCTGCCACTGTGTACTCTCTGTTTAGGGTCAGTCACAGTGGTCAGGTATTCTGCCACTGTGTACTCTCTGTTTAGGGCCAGTCACAGTGGTCAGGTATTCTGCCACTGTGTACTCTCTGTTTAGGGCCAGTCACACAGTGGTCAGGTATTCTGCCACTATGTACTCTCTGTTTAGGGCCAGTCACAGTGGTCAGGTATTCTGCCACTATGTACTCTCTGTTTAGGGCCAGTCACAGTGGTCAGGTATTCTGCCACTGTGTACTCTGTTTAGGGCCAGTCACAGTGGTCATGTATTCTGCCACTGTGTACTCTGTTTAGGGCCAGTCACAGTGGTCAGGTATTCTGCCACTATGTACTCTCTGTTTAGGGCCAGTCACAGTGGTCAGGTATTCTGCCACTGTGTACTCTCTGTTTAGGGCCAGTCACAGTGGTCATGTATTCTGCCACTGTGTACTCTGTTTAG
The DNA here is from genome assembly GCF_002021735.2 of Oncorhynchus kisutch. Classification (NCBI taxonomy): domain Eukaryota; kingdom Metazoa; phylum Chordata; class Actinopteri; order Salmoniformes; family Salmonidae; genus Oncorhynchus; species Oncorhynchus kisutch. Next base: position 2,830,572 of record NC_034181.2, read on the forward strand.
GGCCAGTCACAGTGGTCAGGTATTCTGCCACTATGTACTCTCTGTTTAGGGCCAGTCACAGTGGTCAGGTATTCTGCCACTGTGTACTCTCTGTTTAGGGCCAGTCACAGTGGTCAGGTATTCTGCCACTGTGTACTCTCTGTTTAGGGCCAGTCACAGTGGTCAGGTATTCTGCCACTATGTACTCTCTGTTTAGGGCCAGTCACAGTGGTCAGGTATTCTGCCACTATGTACTCTCTGTTTAGGGCCAGTCACAGTGGTCAGGTATTCTGCCACTGTGTACTCTCTGTTTAGGGCCAGTCACAGTGGTCAGGTATTCTGCCACTATGTACTCTCTGTTTAGGGCCAGTCACAGTGGTCAGGTATTCTGCCACTATGTACTCTCTGTTTAGGGCCAGTCACAGTGGTCAGGTATTCTGCCACTATGTACTCTCTGTTTAGGGCCAGTCACAGTGGTCAGGTATTCTGCCACTATGTACTCTCTGTTTAGGGCCAGTCACAGTGGTCAGGTATTCTGCCACTATGTACTCTCTGTTTAGGGCCAGTCACAGTGGGTCAGGTATTCTGCCACTATGTACTCTCTGTTTAGGGCCAGTCACAGTGGTCAGGTATTCTGCCGCTGTGTACTCTCTGTTTAGGGCCAGTCACAGTGGTCAGGTATTCTGCCACTGTGTACTCTCTGTTTAGGGTCAGTCACAGTGGTCAGGTATTCTGCCACTGTGTACTCTCTGTTTAGGGTCAGTCACAGTGGTCAGGTATTCTGCCACTGTGTACTCTCTGTTAGGGCCAGTCACAGTGGTCAGGTATTCTGCCACTGTGTACTCTCTGTTTAGGGTCAGTCACAGTGGTCAGGTATTCTGCCACTGTGTACTCTCTGTTTAGGGTCAGTCACAGTGGTCAGGTATTCTGCCACTGTGTACTCTCTGTTTAGGGCCAGTCACAGTGGTCAGGTATTCTGCCACTATGTACTCTCTGTTTAGGGCCAGTCCACAGTGGTCAGGTATTCTGCCACTGTGAAATCTCTGTTTAGGGTCAGTCACAGTGGTCAGGTATTCTGCCACTGTGTACTCTGTTTAGGGCCAGTCACAGTGGTCAGGTATTCTGCCACTGTGTACTCTGTTTAGGGCCAGTCACAGTGGTCAGGTATTCTGCCACTGTGTACTCTGTTTAGGGCCAGTCACAGTGGTCAGGTATTCTGCCACTGTGTACTCTGTTTAGGGCCAGTCACAGTGGTCATGTATTCTGCCACTGTGTACTCTGTTTAGGGCAGTCACAGTGGTCAGGTATTCTGCCACTGTGTACTCTCTGTTTAGGGTCAGTCACAGTGGTCAGGTATTCTGCCACTATGTACTCTCTGTTTAGGGTCAGTCACAGTGGTCAGGTATTCTGCCACTGTGTACTCTCTGTTTAGGGTCAGTCACAGTGGTCAGGTATTCTGCCACTGTGTACTCTCTGTTTAGGGTCAGTCACAGTGGTCAGGTAAGGTATTTCTGCCACTGTGTACTCTGTTTAGGGCCAGTACAGTGGTCGGATTGCCACTGTGTACTCTCTGTTTAGGGTCAGTTCACAGTGGTCATGTATTTGCAATGTTACTCTGTTTAGGGCCAGTCACAGTGGTCAGGTATTCTGCCACTGTGTACTCTCTGTTTAGGGTCAGTCACAGTGGTCAGGTATTCTGCCACTATGTACTCTCTGTTTAGGGTCAGTCACAGTTGGTCAGGTATTCTGCCACTGTGTACTCTCTGTTTAGGGCCAGTCACAGTGGTTCAGGTATTCTGCCACTATGTACTCTCTGTTTAGGGCCAGTCACAGTGGTCAGGTATCCTGCCACTGTGTACTCTCTGTTTAGGGCCCAGTCACAGTGGTCAGGTATTCTGCCACTATGTACTCTCTGTTTAGGGCCAAGTCACCGTGGTCAGGTATTCTGCCACTATGTACTCTCTGTTTAGGGCCAGTCACAGTGGTCAGGTATTCTGCCACATGTACTCTCTGTTTAGGGCCAGCACAGTGGTATTCTGCCACTGTGTACTCTCTGTTTAGGGCCAGTCACAGTGGTCAGGTATTCTGCCACTGTGTACTCTCTGTTTAGGGCCAGTCACAGTGGTCAGGTATTCTGCCACTGTGTACTCTCTGTTTAGGGCCAGTCACAGTGGTCAGGTATTCTGCCACTGTGTACTCTCTGTTTAGGGCCAGTCACAGTGGTCAGGTATTCTGCCACTGTGTACTCTCTGTTTAGGGTCAGTCACAGTGGTCAGGTATTCTGCCACTGTGTACTCTCTGTTTAGGGCCAGTCACAGTGGTCAGGTATTCTGCCACTGTGTACTCTCTGTTTAGGGTCAGTCACAGTGGTCAGGTATTCTGCCACTGTGTACTCTCTGTTTAGGGCCAGTCACAGTGGTCAGGTATTCTGCCACTGTGTACTCTCTGTTTAGGGCCAGTCACACAGTGGTCAGGTATTCTGCCACTATGTACTCTCTGTTTAGGGCCAGTCACAGTGGTCAGGTATTCTGCCACTATGTACTCTCTGTTTAGGGTCAGTCACAGTGGTCAGGTATTCTGCCACTGTGTACTCTCTGTTTAGGGCCAGTCACAGTGGTCAGGTATTCTGCCACTGTGTACTCTCTGTTTAGGGCCAGTCACACAGTGGTCAGGTATTCTGCCACTATGTACTCTCTGTTTAGGGCCAGTCACAGTGGTCAGGTATTCTGCCACTATGTACTCTCTGTTTAGGGCCAGTCACAGTGGTCAGGTATTCTGCCACTGTGTACTCTCTGTTTAGGGCCAGTCACACAGTGGTCAGGTATTCTGCCACTATGTACTCTCTGTTTAGGGCCAGTCACAGTGGTCAGGTATTCTGCCACTGTGTACTCTCTGTTTAGGGCCAGTCACAGTGGTCAGGTATTCTGCCACTGTGTACTCTCTGTTTAGGGCCAGTCACAGTGGTCAGGTATTCTGCCACTGTGTACTCTCTGTTTAGGGCCAGTCACAGTGGTCAGGTATTCTGCCACTATGTACTCTCTGTTTAGGGTCAGTCACAGTGGTCAGGTATTCTGCCACTGTGTACTCTCTGTTTAGGGCCAGTCACAGTGGTCAGGTATTCTGCCACTGTGTACTCTCTGTTTAGGGTCAGTCACAGTGGTCAGGTATTCTGCCACTGTGTACTCTCTGTTTAGGGCCAGTCACAGTGGTCAGGTATTCTGCCACTGTGTACTCTCTGTTTAGGGCCAGTCACACAGTGGTCAGGTATTCTGCCACTATGTACTCTCTGTTTAGGGCCAGTCACAGTGGTCAGGTATTCTGCCACTATGTACTCTCTGTTTAGGGCCAGTCACAGTGGTCAGGTATTCTGCCACTGTGTACTCTCTGTTTAGGGCCAGTCACACAGTGGTCAGGTATTCTGCCACTATGTACTCTCTGTTTAGGGCCAGTCACAGTGGTCAGGTATTCTGCCACTGTGTACTCTCTGTTTAGGGCCAGTCACAGTGGTCAGGTATTCTGCCACTATGTACTCTCTGTTTAGGGCCAGTCACAGTGGTCAGGTATTCTGCCACTGTGTACTCTCTGTTTAGGGCCAGTCACACAGTGGTCAGGTATTCTGCCACTATGTACTCTCTGTTTAGGGCCAGTCACAGTGGTCAGGTATTCTGCCACTGTGTACTCTCTGTTTAGGGCCAGTCACAGTGGTCAGGTATTCTGCCGCTATGTACTCTCTGTTTAGGGCCAGTCACAGTGGTCAGGTATTCTGCCACTATGTACTCTCTGTTTAGGGTCAGTCACAGTGGTCAGGTATTCTGCCACTATGTACTCTCTGTTTAGGGCCAGTCACAGTGGTCAGGTATTCTGCCGCTGTGTACTCTCTGTTTAGGGCCAGTCACAGTGGTCAGGTATTCTGCCACTGTGTACTCTCTGTTTAGGGCCAGTCACAGTGGTCAGGTATTCTGCCACTATGTACTCTCTGTTTAGGGCCAGTCACAGTGGTCAGGTATTCTGCCACTATGTACTCTCTGTTTAGGGCCAGTCACAGTGGTCAGGTATTCTGCCACTATGTACTCTCTGTTTAGGGCCAGTCACAGTGGTCAGGTATTCTGCCAGTGTGTACTCTCTGTTTAGGGCCAGTCACAGTGGTCAGGTATTCTGCCATTATGTACTCTCTGTTTAGGGCCAGTCACAGTGGTCAGGTATTCTGCCGCTGTGTACTCTCTGTTTAGGGCCAGTCACAGTGGTCAGGTATTCTGCCGCTGTGTACTCTCTGTTTAAGGCCAGTCACAGTGGTCAGGTATTCTGCCGCTGTGTACTCTCTGTTTAGGGCCAGTCCCAGTGGTCAGGTATTCTGCCAGTGTGTACTCTCTGTTTAGGGCCAGTCACAGTGGTCAGGTATTCTGCCGCTGTGTCCTCTCTGTTTAGGGTCAGTCACAGTGGTCAGGTATTCTGCCATTATGTACTCTCTGTTTAGGGCCAGTCACAGTGGTCAGGTATTCTGCCGCTGTGTACTCTCTGTTTAGGGCCAGTCACAGTGGTCAGGTATTCTGCCACTATGTACTCTCTGTTTAGGGCCAGTCACAGTGGTCAGGTATTCTGCCACTATGTACTCTCTGTTTAGGGCCAGTCACAGTGGTCAGGTATTCTGCCACTGTGTACTCTGTTTAGGGCCAGTCACAGTGGTCAGGTATTCTGCCACTGTGTACTCTGTTTAGGGCCAGTCACAGTGGTCAGGTATTCTGCCACTATGTACTCTCTGTTTAGGGCCAGTCACAGTGGTCAGGTATTCTGCCACTATGTACTCTCTGTTTAGGGCCAGTCACAGTGGTCAGGTATTCTGCCACTGTGTACTCTCTGTTTAGGGTCAGTCACAGTGGTCAGGTATTCTGCCACTGTGTACTCTCTGTTTAGGGCCAGTCACAGTGGTCAGGTATTCTGCCGCTGTGTACTCTCTGTTTAGGGCCAGTCACAGTGGTCAGGTATTCTGCCACTATGTACTCTCTGTTTAGGGCCAGTCACAGTGGTCAGGTATTCTGCCACTATGTACTCTCTGTTTAGGGCCAGTCACAGTGGTCAGGTATTCTGCCACTGTGTACTCTGTTTAGGGCCAGTCACAGTGGTCAGGTATTCTGCCACTGTGTACTCTGTTTAGGGCCAGTCACAGTGGTCAGGTATTCTGCCACTATGTACTCTCTGTTTAGGGCCAGTCACAGTGGTCAGGTATTCTGCCACTATGTACTCTCTGTTTAGGGCCAGTCACAGTGGTCAGGTATTCTGCCACTGTGTACTCTCTGTTTAGGGTCAGTCACAGTGGTCAGGTATTCTGCCACTGTGTACTCTCTGTTTAGGGCCAGTCACAGTGGTCAGGTATTCTGCCACTGTGTACTCTCTGTTTAGGGCCAGTCACAGTGGTCAGGTATTCTGCCACTGTGTACTCTCTGTTTAGGGCCAGTCACAGTGGTCAGGTATTCTGCCGCTGTGTACTCTCTGTTTAGGGCCAGTCACAGTGGTCAGGTATTCTGCCACTGTGTACTCTCTGTTTAGGGCCAGTCACAGTGGTCAGGTATTCTGCCACTGTGTACTCTCTGTTTAGGGTCAGTCACAGTGGTCAGGTATTCTGCCACTGTGTACTCTCTGTTTAGGGCCAGTCACAGTGGTCAGGTATTCTGCCACTGTGTACTCTCTGTTTAGGGCCAGTCACAGTGGTCAGGTATTCTGCCACTATGTACTCTCTGTTTAGGGCCAGTCACAGTGGTCAGGTATTCTGCCACTATGTACTCTCTGTTTAGGGTCAGTCACAGTGGTCAGGTATTCTGCCGCTGTGTCCTCTCTGTTTAGGGCCAGTCACAGTGGTCAGGTATTCTGCCGCTGTGTACTCTCTGTTTAGGGCCAGTCACAGTGGTCAGGTATTCTGCCGCTGTGTACTCTCTGTTTAGGGCCAGTCACAGTGGTCAGGTATTCTGCCACTGTGTACTCTCTGTTTAGGGCCAGTCACAGTGGTCAGGTATTCTGCCACTGTGTACTCTCTGTTTAGGGCCAGTCACAGTGGTCAGGTATTCTGCCACTGTGTACTCTCAGTTTAGGGCCAGTCACAGTGGTCAGGTATTCTGCCACTGTGTACTCTCTGTTTAGGGCCAGTCACAGTGGTCAGGTATTCTGCCACTGTGTACTCTCTGTTTAGGGCCAGTCACAGTGGTCAGGTATTCTGCCACTGTGTCCTCTCTGTTTAGGGCCAGTCACAGTGGTCAGGTATTCTGCCACTGTGTCCTCTCTGTTTAGGGTCAGTCACAGTGGTCAGGTATTCTGCCACTGTGTACTCTCTGTTTAGGGCCAAATAACATTCTAGTTTGCTGTTTTTTTGTAAATTTCTGTTAATTCTTTCCAATGGGTCAAGTAATTGTCTTTTTGTTTTCTCATGATTTGATTGGGTCCAATTGTGTTGCTGTCCTGGAGCTCTGTGGGGTCTGTTTGTGTTTGTGAACAGAGCCCCAGGACCAGCTTGCTTAGGGGACTCTTCTCCAGGTTCATCTCTCTGTAGCTGTGTTATGGAAGGTTTGGGAATCACTTCCTTGTAGGTGGTTGTAGAATTTAACGTCACTTTTCTGGATTTTGATCATTAGTGGGTATCGGCCTAATTCTGCTCTGCATGCATTATTTGGTGTTTTACGTTGTAAACTGAGGATACTTTTGCAGAATTCTGCATGCAGTCTCAATTTGGTGTCTTTGCCATTTTGCGCTGATGTTGGGCGATTAGGCCTGGCTCGCAGTCAGTGTTACATTCCAGTTCTCTCTGTTTGGTTGATTCTTTCCAGTGTGTCAACTAGTACACTTTTTGCTTTCTCATAAATGTGTTTCTGTCCTGGGGCTCTGTGGGGTCTGTTTGTGAACAGAGCCCCAGAACCATCTGGCTGAGGGGACTCTTCTCTAGGTTCATCTCTCTGTAGTTGAGGGCTTTGTGGTGAAACGTGTGGGCGTCGCTTCCTTTTAGGTGGTTGTAGAATTTAACAGCTCTTTTCTGGAGTTTGATAACTAGTGGGTATAGTCTTAATTCTGCTCTGTATGCATTATTTGATGTTTTCCGTTGTACACAGAGGATATATTTTTGCAGAATTCTGCATGCAGAGTCTAAATTTGGTGTTTGTCCCATTTAATGAATTATTGGTTGGTGAGCGGACCCCAGACCTCACAACCATAGAGGGAAAGGGGTTCTATAACTGATTGAAGTATTTTTTTTGCCAGATCGTAATTGGGATGTTGAGTTTTATGTTCTTTTTGATGGCATGAGAAGGCCCTTCCTGCCTTGTCTCTTAGATCTTTCAAATCAAACATACACATATTTAGGAGATGTTATTGCTCGTGTAGCAAAATGCTTGTGTTTCTAGCTCCATCAGTGCAGTTAATATCTAACAATTCACAACAATACACACAAATCTGAAAATAAAAGAATTGTATTTATTTATTTATTTTACCTTTATTTAACCAGGTAGCCAAGTTGAGAACAAGTTCTCATTTACAATTGCGACCTGGCCAAGATAAATCAAAGCAGTTCGACAGATACAACGACACAGAGTTACACATGGAATAAAAACAAACATACAGTCAATAATACAGTATAAACAAGTCTATATACAATGTGAGCAAATGAGGTGAGATAAGGGAGGTAAAGGCAAAAAAGGCCATGATGGCAAAGTAAATACAATATAGCAAGTAAAACACTAGAATGGTAGTTTTGCAATGGAAGAATGTGCAAAGTAGAAATAAAAATAATGGGGTGCAAAGGAGCAAAATAAATAAATAAATAAAAATTAAATACAGTTGGGAAAGAGGTAGTTGTTTGGGCTAAATTATAGGTGGGCTATGTACAGGTGCAGTAATCTGTGAGCTGCTCTGACAGTTGGTGCTTAAAGCTAGGGAGGGGAATTGAATGGAATTAACACATATATAAATACTAGGAGGAGCCTTGAGTGTCATTGACTAAAATACAGTAGAATAGAATACAGTAGAATAGAATACAGTAGAATAGAATACAGTAGAATAGAATACAGTAGGATCAAATACAGTAGAATAGAATACAGTAGAATAGAATACAGTAGGATAGAATACAGTAGAATAGAATACAGTAAGATAGAATACAGTAGAATAAAATACAGTAGAATAGAATACAGTAGAATAGAATACAGTAGAATAGAATACAGTAGAATAGAATACAGTAGAATAGAATACAGTATACTGTTTGAAATGAGTAAAGCAGTATGTAAACATTATTCAAGTGACAGGTGTTCCATTATTAAAGTGGCCAGTGATTCTATGTATATTGAGTTTGAGTTTATTTTTATTTTTACAGGGACAGTGCACATTAATCAACATTTCAGTAAAAGTGCCGGTTTTAGCCAACCGGCAAATTTTCAACCGCAGTCCCTGGGCAGGTTATTAAAAACAATTACAATATAGACAATAGCAACATAGAACAAGCAAGACATAGCAACATAGGACAAGCAAGACGTAGCATACAGACAGAGCAACATAGGACAAGCAAGACGTAGCATACAGACAGAGCAACATAGGACAAGCAAGACATAGCATACAGACAGAGCAACATAGGACAAGCAAGACGTAGCATACAGACAGAGCAGCATAAAACAAAAAGCAGCAAGACAAAATTCATAAAAGCAACAAAGTGTTTCCACACCTCACAAGCTACAGACAACAGACAACATGGAGTGGCAACACACAGCTAGGGACCATGTTCACAAATCTGATTGACCTTTAGCCATGTCTTCAAGCATTTTGTGAAAGTGTGATATGTGGTGCAGTTATGTGTGTCTGATGGCAGTGTATTCCAGACATGGGAAGCTCTCACAGAGAATGCAGATTTACTAAAGGTGCTTTTCCTTAGGGGAACTATACAGTCACCTCTCATGGCAGACATTGTGGATCTGCTGCCATATGTCTGGGTTTTCTGTTTAACAAAAATATTGAGTGGAGGGGGAGCCAGGCCATTGAGGATCTTGAATACAAGACATGTCGGTGTATTGCACAAGATTTTCCCAACTCAAGAGCTCATGCTTTCTAAGGATGTGACAATGATGATGGCTATTGGGCTTCCTATCAAGCACTTTGAGAGCCTGTTTGTAGACAGACTGAATAGGTTTTAATGTTGTACAGCAAGCTTGGGCCCAACTAGTCAAGCAGTATGTTAAGTGGGGGAGTATCATAGATTTGAAGTACAGTTTTGCTACCTCTGTAGTCAAACAATTTCGTATAAATCGGAAATTAGCTAGGTTGAATTTGGTTATTTGAATTACCTTTTTCACATGCTTTTTAAAAGAGAGGTTGGAATCAAGTATGATGCCAAGGTACTTAAAATCGGATACCACCTGGAGCTTCTCCCCTGACACATAGACATCTGGCTCAGTAGCATCTGTTGCCCTCTTTGTGAAGAACATGCAAACAGTTTTTTTCACATTGAGATGCAAACACGAGTCACTAAGCCACTTTGTAACCTGGACCATTACAGTAGTGAGTTCTTGTGCAGCTTGTTGTTTGCTCTTTGCATGCACATATATCACTGTATCATCTGCATACATTTGAACTTCAGACCCAGTACAGACAGAAGGCAGATCATTAATGTACAGGCTGAACAGGAGGGGCCCCAGTATTGACCCTTGGGGCACGCCCACATCATAGCTACGAGTGGGCGACAGCTCATTGCTCACTCTGACACACTGAGTTCTGCCTTCAAGGTATGATTTCATCCATCTCAAGGCATCAGGGGAAAAGTTGAACTTGGACAATTTTGTGATGAGAATCTCATGGTTAACAGTATCAAAAGCCTTCCTTAGGTCCAGAAACACAGCCCCAACAGCACCCCCTTTGTCCATCTTGGACTTCACATTTTCCAGAAGAAAGCAGTTGGCCGTTTCTGTGGAGTGTTTCGCTCTGAAGCCAAACTGCATGGAGTGTAATGTGAAGGGGCTGTTGTTGAGGTGGGCAATCAGTTGTTCTGCTACACACTTTTCAACAACCTTTGACACCACAGGTAATATACTAATGGGCCTGTAGTTACTCACATTAGCAGGGTCGCCTGATTTAAAGATGGCCGTTATTATGGCCGACTTCCATACCCTTGGAAACACACCGAGACCAATAGATGTGTTGGTGACCTTAGTAATGGGGCCAATGAGTGACTCTTTGTAGTTTTTAAGAAAGGTAGAGTCCATCCCAAATACATCTTTGGCTTTAGAATATAGGGCAGCAGTCTCTAAGGTGCAGGGTTGAGTAACTGGGTGGTAGCTGGCTACTGATGGCTATTTAACAGTCTGATGGCCTTGAGATAGAAGCTGTTTTTCAGTCTCTCGATCCCAGCTTTCATGCAACTGTAAATCAAATAAAATGTTGTTGGTCGCATAAACATATTTAGCAGATGTTATTGCGAGTGTATTGAAATGCTTGTGTTCCTAGCTCCAATATCTACACACAAATATAAAAGTAATATAATGGAATTAAGAAATATATAAATATTAGATCAAAAAATGTCAGAGTGGCATTGACTAAAATACAGTAGAACAGAATACAGTATATAAATGAGATGAGTAAAGCAGTATGTAAACATTATTAGAGTGGCCAGTGTTCCATTATTACAGTGGCCAGTGTTCCATTATTACAGTGGCCAGTGTTCCATTATTACAGTGGCCAGTGTTCCATTATTAGAGTGGCCAGTGTTCCATTATTAGAGTGGCCAGTGTTCCATTATTACAGTGGCCAGTGTTCCATTATTACAGTGGCCAGTGTTCCATTATTAGAGTGGCCAGTGTTCCATTATTAGAGTGACCAGTGTTCCATTATTAAAGTGACCAGTGTTCCATTATTAAAGTGACCAGTGTTCCATTATTAAACGGACCGGTGTTCCATTATTAAAGTGACCAGTGATTCCATGTCTATGTATATAGGGCAGCAGTCTCTAAGGGGCAGGGTTGAGTAACTGGGTGGTAGCTGGCTACTGATGGTTATTTAACAGTCTGATGACCTTAAGGTAGAATTTGTTAATCAGTCTTTGGTTCCCAGCTTTGATGCACCTGTACTGACCTCGCCTTCGGGATTGTTGAGGATCACCGTAGTGGAGGTGTTGTTTTCTACCTTCACCCCCTGGGGTCGGCCCGTCCGGAAGTTCAGGACCCAGTTTCACAGGGCGGGGTTCAGACCCAAGGCCCCAAGCTTCACCACACTGTCTGTGTGGGTGGACCATTTCAGTTTGTCTGTGATATGTCCCCCGAGGAACTTAAAACTTCCCACCTTCTCCACTGCTGTCCCCTTGATGTGGATAGGGGTGTGCTCCCTCTGCTGTTTCCTGAAGTCCACGATCATCTCCTTTGTTTTGTTGACGTTGAGTAAGAAGTTGTTTTCCTGACACAACACTCCGAGGGCCCTCACCTCCTCCCTGTAGGCCGTCTCGTCATTGTTGTTGATCAAGACCCAGGGCCCCAAGCTTAATGATAAGATTGGAGGGTACTATGGTGTTGAATGCTGAGCTGTAGTCAATGAACAGCATTCTTACGTTGGTATTCCTCTTGTCCAGATGGGTTAGGGCACTTTGGAGGCGTGCATGGCCACACAGTCATGGGTGAATAGGGAGTACAGGAGGAGGCTGAGCACGCACCCTCGTGGGGCAGCATTCTTACGTTGGTATTCCTCTTGTCCAGATGTGATAGGGCAGTGTGCAGTGTGATGGTGACTGCGTCGTCTGTGGACCTGTTGGGGGCAGTATGCAAACTGAACTGGGTCTAGGGTGTCAGGTAGGGTGGAGGTGATATGATCCTTAACTAGCCTCTCAAAGCACTTCATGATGACAGAAGTGAGTGCTACTGGAGCTATAGTCATTTAGTTCAGTTACCTTAGCTTTCTTGGGTACAGGAACAGTGGTGGCCATCTTGAAGCATGTAGGGACCGTAGACTAGGATAGGGAGAGATTGAATATATCCGTAAACACACCAGCTAGCTGGTCTGTGCATGCTCTGAGGACGTGACTAGGGATGCCGTCTGGGCCGGCAGCCTTGTGAGGGTTAACACGTTTAAATGTCTTACTCTCATCGACCACGGAGAAGGAGAGCCCACAGTCCTTGGTAGTGGGCCATGTCGGTAGCACTGCATTATCGTCAAAGCAGGCAAAGAAGTTGTTTAGTTTGTCTGGAAGCAAGACGTCGATGTCCGTGACGGGGCTGGTTTTCTTTTTGTAGTCCGTGATTGTCTGTAGACCCTGCCACATACGTTTCGTGTCTGAGCCATTGAATTGCGCCTCCACTTTGTCCTTATACCGACAATTAGCTTGTTTGATTGCCTTGCGGAGGAATAACTACATTGTTTGTATTCGACCCGATTCCCAGTGGTTAAATACAGTGGTTCACACTTTCAGTTGTTCTCAATAGCGAAGCTGTGCTCACTGAGACTGTATGTTGTCAAGGTTTTGATCAGTAACCATTGTCAAATAGTTAGCCACAGTGTCGATTTAGAGACAGATAGTAATTTTGCATTTAGCTTTGTGCTTGTGTTTTCCAATAGGCAATGTAGTTGTGTTTTGATTGTGTTGTAATTTGGTTTATCCTGATTGATTGGATGTTCTGGTCCTGATGCTTCAGTGTGTTAGTAGAACAGGATAGTGAACTCAGCCCCAGGACCAGCTGGATGAGGGGACTGAGGCTTCAGTGTGTTAGTAGAACAGGTTAGTGAACTCAGCCCCAGGACCAGCTGGATGAGGGGCCTGAGGCTTCAGTGTGTTAGTAGAACAGGTTAATGAACTCAGGACCAGCTGGATGAGGGGACTGAGGCTTCAGTGTGTTAGTAGAACAGGTTAGTGAACTCAGGACCAGCTGGATGAGGGGACTGAGGCTTCAGTGTGTTAGTAGAACAGGTTTGTGAACTCGGCCCCAGGACCAGCTGGATGAGGGGACTGAGGCTTCAGTGTGTTAGTAGAACAGGTTAGTGAACTCAGCCCCAGGACCAGCTGGATGAGGGGACTGAGGCTTCAGTGTGTTAGTAGAACAGGTTAGTGAACTCAGCCCCAGGACCAGCTGGATAAGGGGACTGAGGCTTCAAGTCAAATTGTATTTGTCACATGCACCGAACAGGTTTAGACCTTACCGTGAAATGCTTACTTACGTGTGGACCCCACACCTCGCTGCCATAAAGTGCAATTGGTTCAATTCATTTTAGGTATTTCAATTTGAATGTGTTTTTAATGACGTAGAATGCCCTGCGTGCTTTCTCTCTCAGTTCATCACTGCCTCATTAAGGTGTCCAGTTGAGCTTATTTTAAACCTCAGTAATTGTAGTGTGTACATTACTCTATATATTTAAACCTCAGTAATTGTAGTGTGTACAGTACTCTATATTTAAACCTCAGTAATTGTAGTGTGTACTTTACTCTATATATTTAAACCTCAGTAATTGTAGTGTGTACATTACTCTATATATTTAAACCTCAGTAATTGTAGTGTGTACAGTACTCTATATATTTAACCTCAGTAATTGTAATGTGTACATTACTCTATATATTTAAACCTCAGTAATTGTAGTGTGTACAGTACTCTATATATTTAACCTCAGTAATTGTAGTGTGTACAGTACTCTATATATTTAACCTCAGTAATTGTAATGTGTACAGTACTCTATATATTTAACCTCAGTAATTGTAATGTGTACATTACTCTATATATTTAACCTCAGTAATTGTAATGTGTACAGTACTCTATATATTTAAACCTCAGTAATTGTAATGTGTACAGTACTCTATATATTTAACCTCAGTAATTGTAATGTGTACAGTACTCTATATATTTAACCTCAGTAATTGTAATGTGTACAGTACTCTATATATTTAACCTCAGTAATTGTAATGTGTACAGTACTCTATATATTTAACCTCAGTAATTGTAATGTGTACAGTACTCTATATATTTAACCTCAGTAATTGTAATGTGTACAGTACTCTATATATTTAACCTCAGTAATTGTAATGTGTACAGTACTCTATATATTTAACCTCAGTAATTGTAGTGTGTACAGTACTCTATATATTTAAACCTCAGTAATTGTAGTGTGTACAGTACTCTATATATTTAACCTCAGTAATTGTAATGTGTACAGTACTCTATATATTTAACCTCAGTAATTGTAATGTGTACAGTACTCTATATATTTAACCTCAGTAATTGTAATGTGTACAGTACTCTATATATTTAACCTCAGTAATTGTAGTGTGTACAGTACTCTATATATTTAACCTCAGTATTTGTAATGTGTACAGTACTCTATATATTTAACCTCAGTAATTGTAATGTGTACAGTACTCTATATATTTAACCTCAGTAATTGTAATGTGTACAGTACTCTATATATTTAACCTCAGTAATTGTAATGTGTACAGTACTCTATATATTTAACCTCAGTAATTGTAATGTGTACATTACTCTATATATTTAACCTCAGTAATTGTAATGTGTACATTACTCTATATATTTAACCTCAGTAATTGTAATGTGTACAGTACTCTATATATTTAACCTCAGTAATTGTAATGTGTACAGTACTCTATATATTTAACCTCAGTAATTGTAATGTGTACATTACTCTATATATTTAACCTCAGTAATTGTAATGTGTACATTACTCTATATATTTAACCTCAGTAATTGTAATGTGTACATTACTCTATATATTTAACCTCAGTAATTGTAATGTGTACAGTACTCTATATATTTAACCTCAGTAATTGTAATGTGTACAGTACTCTATATATTTAACCTCAGTAATTGTAGTGTGTACAGTACTCTATATATTTAACCTCAGTAATTGTAATGTGTACAGTACTCTATATATTTAACCTCAGTAATTGTAATGTGTACATTACTCTATATATTTAACCTCAGTAATTGTAATGTGTACATTACTCTATATATTTAACCTCAGTAATTGTAGTGTGTACAGTACTCTATATATTTAACCTCAGTAATTGTAGTGTGTACAGTACTCTATATATTTAACCTCAGTAATTGTAGTGTGTACAGTACTCTATATATTTAACCTCAGTAATTGTAATGTGTACAGTACTCTATATATTTAACCTCAGTAATTGTAATGTGTACAGTACTCTATATATTTAACCTCAGTAATTGTAATGTGTACATTACTCTATATATTTAACCTCAGTAATTGTAATGTGTACATTACTCTATATATTTAACCTCAGTAATTGTAATGTGTACAGTACTCTATATATTTAACCTCAGTAATTGTAATGTGTACAGTACTCTATATATTTAACCTCAGTAATTGTAATGTGTACAGTACTCTATATATTTAACCTCAGTAATTGTAATGTGTACATTACTCTATATATTTAAGCTCAGTAATTGTAATGTGTACATTACTCTATATATTTAACCTCAGTAATTGTAATGTGTACAGTACTCTATATATTTAACCTCAGTAATTGTAATGTGTACAGTACTCTATATATTTAACCTCAGTAATTGTAATGTGTACAGTACTCTATATATTTAACCTCAGTAATTGTAATGTGTACAGTACTCTATATATTTAACCTCAGTAATTGTAATGTGTACAGTACTCTATATATTTAACCTCAGTAATTGTAGTGTGTACAGTACTCTATATATTTAACCTCAGTAATTGTAATGTGTACAGTACTCTATATATTTAAACCTCAGTAATTGTAATGTGTACAGTACTCTATATATTTAACCTCAGTAATTGTAATGTGTACAGTACTCTATATATTTAACCTCAGTAATTGTAATGTGTACAGTACTCTATATATTTAACCTCAGTAATTGTAATGTGTACAGTACTCTATATATTTAACCTCAGTAATTGTAATGTGTACAGTACTCTATATATTTAACCTCAGTAATTGTAGTGTGTACAGTACTCTATATATTTAACCTCAGTAATTGTAATGTGTACAGTACTCTATATATTTAACCTCAGTAATTGTAGTGTGTACAGTACTCTATATATTTAACCTCAGTAATTGTAATGTGTACAGTACTCTATATATTTAACCTCAGTAATTGTAGTGTGTACAGTACTCTATATATTTAACCTCAGTAATTGTAATGTGTACAGTACTCTATATATTTAACCTCAGTAATTGTAATGTGTACAGTACTCTATATATTTAACCTCAGTAATTGTAATGTGTACAGTACTCTATATATTTAACCTCAGTAATTGTAGTGTGTACAGTACTCTATATATTTAACCTCAGTAATTGTAATGTGTACATTACTCTATATATTTAACCTCAGTAATTGTAATGTGTACAGTACTCTATATATTTAACCTCAGTAATTGTAATGTGTACAGTACTCTATATATTTAACCTCAGTAATTGTAATGTGTACAGTACTCTATATATTTAAACCTCAGTAATTGTAATGTGTACAGTACTCTATATATTTAACCTCAGTAATTGTAATGTGTACAGTACTCTATATATTTAACCTCAGTAATTGTAATGTGTACAGTACTCTATATATTTAACCTCAGTAATTGTAATGTGTACAGTACTCTATATATTTAACCTCAGTAATTGTAATGTGTACAGTACTCTATATATTTAACCTCAGTAATTGTAATGTGTACAGTACTCTATATATTTAACCTCAGTAATTGTAATGTGTACAGTACTCTATATATTTAACCTCAGTAATTGTAGTGTGTACAGTACTCTATATATTTAAACCTCAGTAATTGTAGTGTGTACAGTACTCTATATATTTAACCTCAGTAATTGTAATGTGTACAGTACTCTATATATTTAACCTCAGTAATTGTAATGTGTACAGTACTCTATATATTTAACCTCAGTAATTGTAATGTGTACAGTACTCTATATATTTAACCTCAGTAATTGTAGTGTGTACAGTACTCTATATATTTAACCTCAGTAATTGTAATGTGTACAGTACTCTATATATTTAACCTCAGTAATTGTAATGTGTACAGTACTCTATATATTTAACCTCAGTAATTGTAATGTGTACAGTACTCTATATATTTAACCTCAGTAATTGTAATGTGTACAGTACTCTATATATTTAACCTCAGTAATTGTAATGTGTACATTACTCTATATATTTAACCTCAGTAATTGTAATGTGTACAGTACTCTATATATTTAACCTCAGTAATTGTAATGTGTACAGTACTCTATATATTTAACCTCAGTAATTGTAATGTGTACAGTACTCTGTGTACCAATTCTGTACCAATTGAGAACTTTGAGATCTGGATCTTCTCTGGAAAATCATTATTTTAGTATTTATGGGTTTCTGACAGTACTGCTCTAGCAGGTCCAGGCTCTGCTGTAGGCCATGTGCTGTGGGGGTTTACTACCAGCGCCCAGGTCTGACAGTACTGCTCTATCAGGTCTAGGCTCTGCTGTAGGCCATGTGCTGTGGGGGTTTACTACCAGGGCCCAGGTCTGACAGTACTGCTCTAGCAGGTCCAGGCTCTGCTGTAGGCCATGTGCTGTGGGGGTTTACTACCAGGGCCCAGGTCTGACAGTACTGCTCTAGCAGGTCTAGGCTCTGCTGTAGGCCATGTGCTGTGGGGGTTTACTACCAGCGCCCAGGTCTGACAGTACTGCTCTAGCAGGTCTAGGCTCTGCTGTAGGCCATGTGCTATGGGGGTTTACTACCAGCGCCCAGGTCTGACAGTACTGCTCTAGCAGGTCTAGGCTCTGCTGTAGGCCATGTGCTGTGGGGGTTTACTACCAGGGCCCAGGTCTGACAGTACTGCTCTAGCAGGTCTAGGCTCTGCTGTAGGCCATGTGCTGTGGGGGTTTACTACCAGCGCCCAGGTCTGACAGTACTGCTCTATCAGGTCTAGGCTCTGCTGTAGGCCATGTGCTGTGGGGGTTTACTACCAGGGCCCAGGTCTGACAGTACTGCTCTATCAGGTCCAGGCTCTGCTGTAGGCCATGTGCTGTGGGGGTTTACTACCAGCGCCCAGGTCTGACAGTACTGCTCTATCAGGTCCAGGCTCTGCTGTAGGCCATGTGCTGTGGGGGTTTACTACCAGGGCCCAGGTCTGACAGTACTGCTCTAGCAGGTCCAGGCTCTGCTGTAGGCCATGTGCTGTGGGGGTTTACTACCAGGGCCCAGGTCTGACAGTACTGCTCTAGCAGGTCTAGGCTCTGCTGTAGGCCATGTGCTGTGGGGGTTTACTACCAGCGCCCAGGTCTGACAGTACTGCTCTAGCAGGTCTAGGCTCTGCTGTAGGCCATGTGCTATGGGGGTTTACTACCAGCGCCCAGGTCTGACAGTACTGCTCTAGCAGGTCTAGGCTCTGCTGTAGGCCATGTGCTGTGGGGGTTTACTACCAGGGCCCAGGTCTGACAGTACTGCTCTAGCAGGTCTAGGCTCTGCTGTAGGCCATGTGCTGTGGGGGTTTACTACCAGCGCCCAGGTCTGACAGTACTGCTCTAGCAGGTCTAGGCTCTGCTGTAGGCCATGTGCTATGGGGGTTTACTACCAGCGCCCAGGTCTGACAGTACTGCTCTAGCAGGTCTAGGCTCTGCTGTAGGCCATGTGCTGTGGGGGTTTACTACCAGGGCCCAGGTCTGACAGTACTGCTCTAGCAGGTCTAGGCTCTGCTGTAGGCCATGTGCTGTGGGGGTTTACTACCAGCGCCCAGGTCTGACAGTACTGCTCTATCAGGTCTAGGCTCTGCTGTAGGCCATGTGCTGTGGGGGTTTACTACCAGGGCCCAGGTCTGACAGTACTGCTCTATCAGGTCCAGGCTCTGCTGTAGGCCATGTGCTGTGGGGGTTTACTACCAGCGCCCAGGTCTGACAGTACTGCTCTATCAGGTCCAGGCTCTGCTGTAGGCCATGTGCTGTGGGGGTTTACTACCAGGGCCCAGGTCTGACAGTACTTCTCTATCAGGTCTAGGCTCTGCTGTAGGCCATGTGCTGTGGGGGTTTACTACCAGGGCCCAGGTCTGACAGTACTGCTCTAGCAGGTCTAGGCTCTGCTGTAGGCCATGTGCTATGGGGGTTTACTACCAGGGCCCAGGTCTGACAGTACTGCTCTAGCAGGTCCAGGCTCTGCTGTAGGCCATGTGCTGTGGGGGTTTACTACCAGCGCCCAGGTCTGACAGTACTGCTCTATCAGGTCCAGGCTCTGCTGTAGGCCATGTGCTGTGGGGGTTTACTACCAGCGCCCAGGTCTGACAGTACTGCTCTAGCAGGTCTAGGCTCTGCTGTAGGCCATGTGCTGTGGGGGTTTACTACCAGGGCCCAGGTCTGACAGTACCTCTCTATCAGGTCCAGGCTCTGCTGTAGGCCATGTGCTGTGGGGGTTTACTACCAGCGCCCAGGTCTGACAGTACTGCTCTAGCAGGTCCAGGCTCTGCTGTAGGCCATGTGCTGTGTGGGTTTACTACCAGCGCCCAGGTCTGACAGTACTGCTCTAGCAGGTCCAGGCTCTGCTGTAGGCCATGTGCTGTGGGGGTTTACTACCAGGGCCCAGGTCTGACAGTACCTCTCTATCAGGTCCAGGCTCTGCTGTAGGCCATGTGTTGTGGGGGTTTACTACCAGGGCCCAGGTCTGACAGTACTGCTCTATCAGGTCCAGGCTCTGCTGTAGGCCATGTGCTGTGGGGGTTTACTACCAGCGCCCAGGTCTGACAGTACTGCTCTAGCAGGTCTAGGCTCTGCTGTAGGCCATGTGCTGTGGGGGTTTACTACCAGGGCCCAGGTCTGACAGTACCTCTCTATCAGGTCCAGGCTCTGCTGTAGGCCATGTGCTGTGGGGGTTTACTACCAGCGCCCAGGTCTGACAGTACTGCTCTAGCAGGTCCAGGCTCTGCTGTAGGCCATGTGCTGTGGGGGTTTACTACCAGGGCCCAGGTCTGACAGTACTGCTCTATCAGGTCCAGGCTCTGCTGTAGGCCATGTGCTGTGGGGGTTTACTACCAGCGCCCAGGTCTGACAGTACTGCTCTATCAGGTCCAGGCTCTGCTGTAGGCCATGTGCTGTGGGGGTTTACTACCAGGGCCCAGGTCTGACAGTACTGCTCTAGCAGGTTCAGGCTCTGCTGTAGGCCATGTGCTGTGGGGGTTTACTACCAGGGCCCAGGTCTGACAGTACTGCTCTATCAGGTCCAGGCTCTGCTGTAGGCCAGGTGCTGTGGGTGACAGCAGGCACAGGTCATCTGCCAAGAGAAGGCGTTTAACCTCTGAATTGTGGAGAACAACCGGGGCTGAGGATTTCTCTAAAATAGTGGCCAATTCGTTGATGTAAATATTGAAGAGTGTGGGGCTCAGATTGCAACCCTTGCGAAGGCCCCGCTCCTGCTTAAAGATTTCAGTTATTTTCTTGCCAATTTTGATGCTGCACGTATTGCCAGTATACATTGATTTATGTAGGTCAAATGTTTTACCCCCTACCCCTTTCAATGACTTTGTAGAACCATCTTTTCAGTTTGCTGCAGCTAGAGACTGGAAAGAGCTGCACAAACAGTCAAACTGGACAGTTTAATCTCATTCTCTTCATTTCCTAGACTCAATCATGGACACCCTTACTGACAGTTGGGGCTGCTTTGTGTGATATATTGTTGTCTCTTCCATCTTGCCCTTTGTGCTGTTGTCTGTGTCCAATAATGTTTGGACCCTGTTTTGTGTTGCTGCCATGTTGTGTTGCTACCATGCTGTGTTGTCATGTTGTGTTGCTACCATGCTGTGTTGTCATGCGCTGCTGCCATTTTGTGTTGCTACCACGTTGTTGTCATGTTGTGTTGCTACCACGTTGTTGTCATGTTGTGTTGCTACCATGCTGTGTTGTCATGCGTTGCTGCTATTTTGTGTTGCTACCACGTTGTTGTCATGTTGTGCTGCTACCATGCTGTGTTGTCATGTGTTGCTGCCTTGCTATGTTGTTGTCTTATTAAGTCTCTCTTTATGTAGTTTTGTGTTGTCTCTCTTTATGTAGTGTTGTGTTGTCTCTCTTTATGTAGTGTTGTGCTGTCTCTCTTTATGTAGTGTTGTGGTCTCTCTTTATGTAGTGTTGTGTTGTCTCTCGTTATGTAGTGTTGTGTTGTCTCTCTTTATGTAGTGTTGTGGTGTCTCTCTTTATGTAGTGTTGTGTCGTCTCTCTTTATGTAGTGTTGTGGTGTCTCTCTTTATGTAGTGTTGTGTTGTCTCTCTTTATGTAGTGTTGTCTCTCTTTATGTAGTGTTGTGTTGTCTCTCTTTATGTAGTGTTGTGGTGTCTCTCTTTATGTAGTGTTTTCTTAGGTCTCTCTTTATGTAGTGTTGTCTTAGGTCTCTCTTTATGTAGTGTTGTGTTGTCTCTCTTTATGTAGTGTTGTGTTGTCTCTCTTTATGTAGTGTTGTGTTGTCTCTCTTTATGTAGTGGTGTCTCTCTTTATGTAGTGTTGTGTTGTCTCTCTTTATGTAGTGTTGTCTCTCTTTATGTAGTGTTGTGTTGTCTCTCTTGTTGTGTGTTTTGTCCTGTGTTATTTTTAATTTCAGCCCCCAACCCCAAAGGAGGCATTTTGGTAGGCCGTCATTGTAAATAAGAATTCATTTTTAACTGACGTACCTAGTTAAATAAAGGTTAATTTAAAAAAAATAATCCTGTATGACAAATAGGATCAAATGCTTTTTGGAAGTCGATAAAGCAAGCGTACGTTTTGGTCTTATTTTGGTGGCCTTGTTTATCTATCAGGGTGTTTAGGATGTAGTACGATGTTTTGGTATAAATCCAAGATGGCTTTTACTCAAGACATTGTGCTTATTAAGGAAGTTTAGAACTCTTACATTTATAATTCTACATAAAACCTTCCCCAGGTTCACACAAATGCCTCTGTGATTGTTAGGTTCAAATTTGTCTCCGTTCTTAAAGATTGGGGTTATGAATCCTTGATTCCAAATGTCAGGGAAATAACCTACACTCAGGATCAAATTAAACAGCCATCAGGTACACGTGTTTTTATTGAGTTCTTTGAGGGCCTGAAGTTTCTTATATATATATATATATATATATATATATATATCTTATAGAGCTCCTGGTCAGTAACTGGGGAGTCCAGTGGACTTTGATTGTCCTTTATAGCTTTTTCTAATCCATTCAGGTTCTCATGAACTTGGTAATTGTAGTTTTTGTTTTTAGAGGGTGCTGTTTTTTGTAGAACACTGCTGTTTTTATTATGTCTCCCGAGTGGCTCAGCGGTCTAAGGCACTGCATCTCAGCGCAAGAGGCGTCACTACAGTCCCTGGTTAAAATCCAGGCTGTATCACATCCGACTGTGATTGTGAGTTCCATCGGGCGGCGCACAATTGGCCCAGCGTCGTCCGGGTTACGGTTTGGTTGGGGTAGGCTGTCATTGTAAATAAGAATTTGTTAACTGACTTGCATAGTTAAATAATAACATGGGTTGTCCATATACCACTGTTTCGTATCACTAATTACTCTAGTTTAGGTTTTTCTAATTTGGCCAGAAGTTGTTTGTGTTTATGGACTCCTCAGTTTATGTCAGCTGCTTGCTGTTGGACTGTGGTTTTTTGGTTCTGAGTGTTACGTTTATAGAGTTTTAAAGTCTCACAGTAATGAAGGCGTAATTCACCATTATTTGGGCTCCTTTTGGTTTGATAGTCGTCATCTGTGGTCTTTTTTTTTTTTTTTTGCCATTTGACTGAATTTATTGTTGATGTTTTTTTTACAGGTTTTTTTGTATTTCTTTGTGCTGATTTGGGCCCATCTGTATAAATGTCTGATGTTGTACAGCTGACTGGGCTGTGAATGTGTGATGTTGTATGGCTTACTGGGCTGTGAATGTCTGATGTTGTACGGCTGACTGGGCTGTGAATGCCTGATGTTGTACAGCTGACTGGGCTGTGAATGTCTGATGTTGTACAGCTTACTGGGCTGTGAATGTCTGATGTTGTACAGCTGACTGGGCTGTGAATGTCTGATGTTGTACGGCTTACTGGGCTGTGAATGTCTGATGTTGTATGGCTGACTGGGCTGTGAATGTCTGATGTTGTACAGCTGACTGGGCTGTGAATGTCTGATGTTGTACAGCTGACTGGGCTGTGAATGTCTGATGTTGTACGGCTGACTGGGCTGTGAATGTCTGATGTTGTACAGCTGACTGGGCTGTGAATGTCTGATGTTGTACAGCTGACTGGGCTGTGAATGTCTGATGTTGTACAGCTGACTGGGCTGTGAATGTCTGATGTTGTACGGCTGACTGGGCTGTGAATGTCTGATGTTGTATGGCTGACTGGGCTGTGAATGTCTGATGTTGTACAGCTGACTGGGCTGTGAATGTCTGATGTTGTACAGCTGACTGGGCTGTGAATGTCTGATGTTGTACAGCTGACTGGGCTGTGAATGTCTGATGTTGTACAGCTGACTGGGCTGTGAATGTCTGATGTTGTACAGCTGACTGGGCTGTGAATGTCTGATGTTGTACAGCTGACTGGGCTGTGAATGTCTGATGTTGTACGGCTGACTGGGCTGTGAATGTCTGATGTTGTACAGCTGACTGGGCTGTGAATGTCAGATGTTGTACAGCTGACTGGGCTGTGAATGTCTGATGTTGTACAGCTGACTGGGCTGTGAATGTTGTTTCCATGTCTGTTCTTTTGAGGAACAAGGTCATTTAGCTGTTATCAGATAGAGGAGCTAGTGGCTTGACGGTGAATGAGCTGAGAGAGAAAGTGTCAATGTCTGTGATCATATAGTCAGTCTACTGTGCTGTGGCCAAGAGGTGCTGTCACCTGTTGTTTCTATGGGGGCAGATGAAGACAGTTAGAGACACTATGGCCTATAATAAAGCTGTCCCCTGGTCAATAGATCAGGTACTGTTCCTGTATGTGCATTTGTGTCCCAACAGATGAACACATTTCCCTGGGCCTGGAAAGGGAAGATCTCCTCTGAGTAACAGGGGGATTCTGAGGGGGCGATATATATGGCAGTTTTAACCAAATGTGATATTTACCAATTTTGAAGGGATGAATTTGATTTTGTAGTTCAGATTTGTACCAAATGATCAATCCTCCGGAGTCTCTGCCTCTATTGACAGAGCTGTGTTTCTGTGACGGCACAGTAACCTCTCTGTAGCCTGTGGGACAGTGATGGCACAGTGACCTCTCTGTAGCCTGTGGGAGAGTGATGGCACAGTAACCTCTCTGTAGCCTGTGGGAGAGTGATGGCACAGTAACGTCTCTGTAGCCTGTGGGAGAGTGATGGCACAGTAACCTCTCTGTAGCCTGCGGGACAGTGATGGCACAGTAACCTCTCTGTAGCCTGTGGGACAGTGATGGCACAGTAACCTCTCTGTAGCCTGTGGGACAGTAATGGCACAGTAACCTCTCTGTAGCCTGTGGGACAGTAATGGCACAGTAACCTCTCTGTAGCCTGTGGGACAGTGATGGCACAGTAACCTCTATGTAGCCTGTGGGACAGTGAGTGATGATGTCTATCTTGAACCATGTCTCCTGCAGAATGATTTGTATTACTTCAGTGTAAAATTCTTCAGTCTAAAGGTTGATGAGTTTAGGCCCTGAATGTTCCACATGTTAACTGATAGGTTTATGAGTTTAGGCCCTGAATGTTCCACATGTTAACTGATAGGTTTATGAGTTTAGGCCCTGAATGTTCCACATGTTAACTGATAGGTTTATGAGTTTAGGCCCTGAATGTTCCACATGTTAACTGATAGGTTGATGAGTTTAGGCCCTGAATGTTCCACATGTTAACTGATAGGTTGATGAGTTTAGGCCCTGAATGTTCCACATGTTAACTGATAGGTTGATGAGTTTAGGGCCTGAATGTTCCACATGTTAACTGATAGGTTGATGAGTTTAGGCCCTGAATGTTCCACATGTTAACTGATAGGTTGATGAGTTTAGGCCCTGAATGTTCCACATGTTAACTGATAGGTTGATGAGTTTAGGCCCTGAATGTTCCACATGTTAACTGATAGGTTGACGAGTTTAGGGCCTGAATGTTCCACATGTTAACTGATAGGTTGATGAGTTTAGGCCCTGAATGTTCCACATGTTAACTGATAGGTTGATGAGTTTAGGCCCTGAATGTTCCACATGTTAACTGATAGGTTGATGAGTTTAGGGCCTGAATGTTCCACATGTTAACTGATAGGTTGATGAGTTTAGGCCCTGAATGTTCCACATGTTAACTGATAAGTTGATGAGTTTAGGCCCTGAATGTTCCACATGTTAACTGATAGGTTGATGAGTTTAGGCCCTGAATGTTCCACATGTTAACTGATAGGTTGATGAGTTTATGCCCTGAATGTTCCACATGTTAACTGATAGGTTGATGAGTTTAGGCCCTGAATGTTCCACATGTTAACTGATAGGTTGATGAGTTTATGCCCTGAATGTTGCACATGTTAACTGATAGGTTGATGAGTTTAGGCCCTGAATGTTCCACATGTTAACTGATAGGTTGATGAGTTTAGGCCCTGAATGTTCCACATGTTAACTGATAGGTTGATGAGTTTAGGCCCTGAATGTTCCACATGTTAACTGATAGGTTGATGAGTTTATGCCTGAATGTTGCACATGTTAACTGATAGGTTGATGAGTTTAGGCACTGAATGTTCCACATGTTAACTGATAGGTTGATGAGTTTATGCCCTGAATGTTGCACATGTTAACTGATAGGTTGATGAGTTTAGGCCCTGAATGTTCCACATGTTAACTGATAGCGATTTCATGTTGTAAAAAGAAAGAACAGGACAGTCAGAAATACAGTAACTACCAAACTTCTAAGTTGTTCAGAGTGAGATTAACAGGATAAACAGCAAACACTCTAGATTTTTTCCCCCCCATCTTCCTTTTCATTGAACTAGTGAACTTTTAGTACAACAGCTTTGTGTCTCTCCCCTTTGTGTCTCTGTGCTTGAAGCCGGTCCAAAGCTCCTGTGGCCAGCAGTAGTTCCACGCCCCTGCAGAAGCAGCATGCCATGAGACTGTGAAAAACAGCAGGGTTTCTGCTGTGAACCAGGGTTTCTGCTGTGGAACATTCAGGGCCAATCTGCTGTGAACCAGGGGGCCAATCTGCTGTGAACCAGGGGGCCAATCTGCTGTGAACCAGGGGGCCAATCTGCTGTGAACCAGGGGGCCAATCTGCTGTGAACCAGGGGGCCATTCTGCTGTGAACCAGGGGGCCAATCTGCTGTGAACCAGGGGGCCAATCTGCTATGAACCAGGGGGCCAATCTGCTGTGAACCAGGGGGCCAATCTGCTGTGAACCAGGGGGCCAATCTGCTGTGAACCAGGGGGCCAATCTGCTGCGAACCAGGGGGCCAATCTGCTGCGAACCAGGGGGCCAATCTGCTGTGAACCAGGGGGCCAATCTGCTGTGAACCAGGGGGCCAATCTGCTGTGAACCAGGGATTCGCTGTGAACCAGGGTTTCTGCTGTGAACCAGGGGGCCATTCTGCAGATGGTGGGATGTGTCTGTACTGTGGTAGTTATACTGTGGTAGTTATACTGTGGTAGGATACTGTGGTAGGATACTGTGGTAGGATACTGTGGTAGTTATACTGTGGTAGGATACTGTGGTAGGATACTGTGGTAGTTATACTGTGGTAGTTATACTGTGGTAGTTATACTGTGGTAGTTATACTGTGGTAGGATACTGTGGTAGTTATACTGTGGTAGTTATACTGTGGTAGGATGCTGTGGTAGTTATACTGTGGTAGTTATACTGTGTTAGGATACTGTGGTAGTTATACTGTGGTAATATAACATTATTGTTTTGGTAAGGAGAACAGCACCTGGATGAAAGCATGCTACAGCAGCATTGTGGTTGTGGCTGACCAGAGGTGACCTGACAGAACAGAGGTCAACCCCAATGCTGAGGTGACCTGACATACTGGCCAGAACAGAGGTCAACCCCAATGCTGAGGTGACCTGACATACTGGCCAGAACAGAGGTCAACCCTAATGCTGAGGTGATCTGACATCCTGGCCAGAACAGAGGTCAACCCCAATGCTGAGGTGATCTGACATCCTGGCCAGAACAGAGGTCAACCCCAATGCTGAGGTGACCTGACATACTGGCCAGAACAGAGGTCAACCCTAATGCTGAGGTGACCTGACATACTGGCCAGAACAGAGGTCAACCCCAATGCTGAGGTGACCTGACATACTGGCCAGAACAGAGATCAACCCTAATACTGAGGTGATCTGACATCCTGGCCAGAACAGAGGTCAACCCCAATGCTGAGGTGATCTGACATCCTGGCCAGAACAGAGGTCAACCCCAATGCTGAGGTGACCTGACATACTGGCCAGAACAGAGGTCAACCCCAATGCTGAGGTGACCTGACATACTGGCCAGAACAGAGGTCAACCCCAATGCTGAGGTGACCCGAAAGAACAGAGGTCAACCCCAATGCTGAGGTGACCCGCCAGAACAGAGGTCAACCCCAATGCTGAGGGGTGGTGTGAACAACCTGTTCATTACACACAGACAATAATGATATAGGCCCCTGAAACAACGGTTAAGACTACGGTCTATTGAGATGACATCATCTTTTGGACATTCATCAGTCCACAGACAAACCTGGGTGTGACTTCATACAACAAACAGAACTGACCCAAGAGTGAGAGTCACGAAAACCTTCATAGCACAAAGATCATCAAGGCAATGGACTTTCGAACGACGATCTTAGATCTCAGTCCTATAAAGGTTTTAGGAAACTCACACGAGCAGAGGAAGGGGGAAAAAAAAGTCATTTTGTGGTTCCAGATGCTCCTACAGCTAGGATGAATCAGATCAGAGCTGGCTGGGAGCCTGTTTAAGAACACAGTAGACCTAAACCAGAGACAGAAGGGGTAACCCAGATATGTCACAGTAGACCTAAACCAGAGACAGAAGGGGTAACCCAGATATGTCACAGTAGACCTAAACCAGAGACAGAAGGGGTAACCCAGATATGTCACAGTAGACCTAAACCAGAGACAGAAGGGGTAACCCAGATATGTCACAGTAGACCTAAACCAGAGACAGAAGGGGTAACCCAGATATGTCACAGTAGACCTAAACCAGAGACAGAAGGGGTAACCCAGATATGTCACAGTAGACCTAAACCAGAGACAGAAGGGGTAACCCAGATATGTCACAGTAGACCTAAACCAGAGACAGAAGGGGTAACCCAGATATGTCACAGTAGACCTAAACCAGAGACAGAAGGGGTAACCCAGATATGTCACAGTAGACCTAAACCAGAGACAGAAGGGGTAACCCAGATATGTCACAGTAGACCTAAACCAGAGACAGAA
Source organism: Oncorhynchus kisutch (assembly GCF_002021735.2). NCBI lineage: Eukaryota > Metazoa > Chordata > Actinopteri > Salmoniformes > Salmonidae > Oncorhynchus > Oncorhynchus kisutch. The sequence goes on from NC_034181.2 coordinate 2,858,894, forward strand.
GGGGTAACCCAGATATGTCACAGTAGACCTAAACCAGAGACAGAAGGGGTAACCCAGATATGTCACAGTAGACCTAAACCAGAGACAGAAGGGGTAACCCAGATATGTCACAGTAGACCTAAACCAGAGACAGAAGGGGTAACCCAGATATGTCACAGTAGACCTAAACCAGAGACAGAAGGGGTAACCCAGATATGTCACAGTAGACCTAAACCAGAGACAGAAGGGGTAACCCAGATATGTCACAGTAGACCTAAACCAGAGACAGAAGGGGTAACCCAGATATGTCACAGTAGACCTAAACCAGAGACAGAAGGGGTAACCCAGATATGTCACAGTAGACCTAAACCAGAGACAGTAGGGGTAACCCAGATATGTCACAGTAGACCTAAACCAGAGACAGAAGGGGTAACCCAGATATGTCACAGTAGACCTAAACCAGAGACAGTAGGGGTAACCCAGATATGTCACAGTAGACCTAAACCAGAGACAGAAGGGGTAACCCAGATATGTCACAGTAGACCTAAACCAGAGACAGAAGGGGTAACCCAGATATGTCACAGTAGACCTAAACCAGAGACAGTAGGGGTAACCCAGATATGTCACAGTAGACCTAAACCAGAGACAGAAGGGGTAACCCAGATATGTCACAGTAGACCTAAACCAGAGACAGAAGGGGTAACCCAGATATGTCACAGTAGACCTAAACCAGAGACAGAAGGGGTAACCCAGATATGTCACAGTAGACCTAAACCAGAGACAGAAGGGGTAACCCAGATATGTCACAGTAGACCTAAACCAGAGACAGAAGGGGTAACCCAGATATGTCACAGTAGACCTAAACCAGAGACAGTAGGGGTAACCCAGATATGTCACAGTAGACCTAAACCAGAGACAGAAGGGGTAACCCAGATATGTCACAGTAGACCTAAACCAGAGACAGAAGGGGTAACCCAGATATGTCACAGTAGACCTAAACCAGAGACAGTAGGGGTAACCCAGATATGTCACAGTAGACCTAAACCAGAGACAGAAGGGGTAACCCAGATATGTCACAGTAGACCTAAACCAGAGACAGAAGGGGTAACCCAGATATGTCACAGTAGACCTAAACCAGAGACAGAAGGGGTAACCCAGATATGTCACAGTAGACCTAAACCAGAGACAGAAGGGGTAACCCAGATATGTCACAGTAGACCTAAACCAGAGACAGAAGGGGTAACCCAGATATGTCACAGTAGACCTAAACCAGAGACAGAAGGGGTAACCCAGATATGTCACAGTAGACCTAAACCAGAGACAGTAGGGGTAACCCAGATATGTCACAGTAGACCTAAACCAGAGACAGAAGGGGTAACCCAGATATGTCACAGTAGACCTAAACCAGAGACAGTAGGGGTAACCCAGATATGTCACAGTAGACCTAAACCAGAGACAGAAGGGGTAACCCAGATATGTCACAGTAGACCTAAACCAGAGACAGAAGGGGTAACCCAGATATGTCACAGTAGACCTAAACCAGAGACAGAAGGGGTAACCCAGATATGTCACAGTAGACCTAAACCAGAGACAGAAGGGGTAACCCAGATATGTCACAGTAGACCTAAACCAGAGACAGAAGGGGTAACCCAGATATGTCACAGTAGACCTAAACCAGAGACAGTAGGGGTAACCCAGATATGTCACAGTAGACCTAAACCAGAGACAGAAGGGGTAACCCAGATATGTCACAGTAGACCTAAACCAGAGACAGAAGGGGTAACCCAGATATGTCACAGTAGACCTAAACCAGAGACAGAAGGGGTAACCCAGATATGTCACAGTAGACCTAAACCAGAGACAGAAGGGGTAACCCAGATATGTCACAGTAGACCTAAACCAGAGACAGAAGGGGTAACCCAGATATGTCACAGTAGACCTAAACCAGAGACAGAAGGGGTAACCCAGATATGTCACAGTAGACCTAAACCAGAGACAGAAGGGGTAACCCAGATATGTCACAGTAGACCTAAACCAGAGACAGAAGGGGTAACCCAGATATGTCACAGTAGACCTAAACCAGAGACAGTAGGGGTAACCCAGATATGTCACAGTAGACCTAAACCAGAGACAGAAGGGGTAACCCAGATATGTCACAGTAGACCTAAACCAGAGACAGAAGGGGTAACCCAGATATGTCACAGTAGACCTAAACCAGAGACAGAAGGGGTAACCCAGATATGTCACAGTAGACCTAAACCAGAGACAGAAGGGGTAACCCAGATATGTCACAGTAGACCTAAACCAGAGACAGTAGGGGTAACCCAGATATGTCACAGTAGACCTAAACCAGAGACAGAAGGGGTAACCCAGATATGTCACAGTAGACCTAAACCAGAGACAGTAGGGGTAACCCAGATATGTCACAGTAGACCTAAACCAGAGACAGAAGGGGTAACCCAGATATGTCACAGTAGACCTAAACCAGAGACAGAAGGGGTAACCCAGATATGTCACAGTAGACCTAAACCAGAGACAGAAGGGGTAACCCAGATATGTCACAGTAGACCTAAACCAGAGACAGAAGGGGTAACCCAGATATGTCACAGTAGACCTAAACCAGAGACAGAAGGGGTAACCCAGATATGTCACAGTAGACCTAAACCAGAGACAGTAGGGGTAACCCAGATATGTCACAGTAGACCTAAACCAGAGACAGTAGGGGTAACCCAGATATGTCACAGTAGACCTAAACCAGAGACAGAAGGGGTAACCCAGATATGTCACAGTAGACCTAAACCAGAGACAGTAGGGGTAACCCAGATATGTCACAGTAGACCTAAACCAGAGACAGAAGGGGTAACCCAGATATGTCACAGTAGACCTAAACCAGAGACAGTAGGGGTAACCCAGATATGTCACAGTAGACCTAAACCAGAGACAGAAGGGGTAACCCAGATATGTCACAGTAGACCTAAACCAGAGACAGAAGGGGTAACCCAGATATGTCACAGTAGACCTAAACCAGAGACAGAAGGGGTAACCCAGATATGTCACAGTAGACCTAAACCAGAGACAGAAGGGGTAACCCAGATATGTCACAGTAGACCTAAACCAGAGACAGAAGGGGTAACCCAGATATGTCACAGTAGACCTAAACCAGAGACAGAAGGGGTAACCCAGATATGTCACAGTAGACCTAAACCAGAGACAGAAGGGGTAACCCAGATATGTCACAGTAGACCTAAACCAGAGACAGAAGGGGTAACCCAGATATGTCACAGTAGACCTAAACCAGAGACAGAAGGGGTAACCCAGATATGTCACAGTAGACCTAAACCAGAGACAGTAGGGGTAACCCAGATATGTCACAGTAGACCTAAACCAGAGACAGTAGTGGTAACCCAGATATGTCACAGGGGGCTATAAAGTTACAGCATCTGTTTAGAACATTTTCTCAACACCAAATATGGTAGTGAGAGGAAGTCCAGTGGCAGGAAGTGGGAAAGGATCCTTTGTAGCTCAGTTGGTAGAGCATGGTGCTTGTCACGCCAGAGTAGTGGGTTCGACTCTCCACCACTCATAAGTAAAATGTATACACACATGACTATAAGCCGCTTTGGATAAAAGGGTCTGCCAAATGGCATATTAAAGAGGCTGAACCTAGGCGAAACTGGGCTGACATTCTGTAAATGTTCTCAAAGATTAAATATCTGATCTCAATGAATCCCAAAACTCAAATCTGTCACAAACTAAGTTTTATAGACTTTATGCTTTGCCAAAAATTTACATTGTTTAGGAGAGCAAGGTCGAATTTAGTTTGTGCATGTCCCTAACAAAAATATGCAAATACATGCTACAAAACGCCAACAGGATCTTGCTAGCTCGTGCTTGGCTTTGCCCACCTCCTGCCCATTATGCTTAATTTGCTTTCAAAGTAAACGACACAGATGAACTATCTTGGGTTAGTTATAAATATCTTTGACTTACCTGCTTAATGCTCACATGGTTGTGTAGGTGCAGCTTAGGCTTGGTTAAAGCATCTCTTTATCAAGATGGGAGAGAGGAGGAGAGAGGAGAGGAGAGGAGAGGAGAGGAGAGGAGAGGAGAGGAGAGGAGAGGAGAGGAGAGGAGAGGAGAGGAGAGGAGAGGAGAGGAGAGGAGGAGAGAGGAGGAGAGAGGAGGGGAGAGGAGGAGGAGAGAGGAGGGGAGAGGAGGAGAGAGGAATAAAGAGGGGAGAGAAGGAGAGAGGAGGAGAGAGAAGGAGAGAGGAATAAAGAGGAGGGGAGAGAAGGAGAGAGGAATAAAGAGGAGGGGAGAGAAGGAGAGAGGAGGGGAGAGGAGGAGAGAGAAGGAGAGAGGAATAAAGAGGAGGGGAGAGAAGGAGAGAAGGAGAGAGAAGGAGAGAGGAGAGAGAAGGAGAGAAGAGGAGAGAGAAGGAGAGAGAAGAGGAGAGAGAAGGAGAGAAGAGGAGAGAGGAGGAGAAGAGGAATAAAGAGGAGGGGAGAGAAGGAGAGAGGAATAAAGAGGAGGGGAGAGAAGGAGAGAGGAGGGGAGAGCAGGAGAGAGGAGGAGAGAGAAGGAGAGAGAAGGAGAGAAGAGGAGAGAGGAGGAGAGAGGAATAAAGAGGAGGGGAGAGAAGGAGAGAGGAATAAAGAGGAGGGGAGAGAAGGAGAGAGGAGGAGAGAGGAGGGGAGAGGAGGGGAGAGGAGGGGAGACGAGGAGAGAGGAGGGGAGAGGAGGAGAGAGGAGGGGAGAGGAGGGGAGAGGAGGAGAGAGGAATAAAGAGGAGGGGAGAGAAGGAGAGAAAGAGAGAGGAATAAAGAGGAGGGGAGAGAAGGAGAGGAGGAGAAGAGGAGAGGAATAAAGAGGAGGGGAGATAAGGAGAGAGGGGAGAGGAGGAGAAGAGGAGAGAGAAGGAGAGAGAACGAGAGAAGAGGAGAGAGAAGGAGAGAGGAATAAAGAGGAGGGGAGAGGAGGAGAGAAGGAGAGAGGAATAAAGAGGAGGGGAGAGGAGGGGAGAGGAGGAGAGAGGAATAAAGAGGAGGGGAGAGAAGGAGAGAGGAGGAGAGAGAAGGAAAGAGTGGAGAGGAGGGGAGAGGAGGAGAGAGGAGGAGAGAGGAGGAGAGAGAAGGAGAGGAATAAAGAGGAGGGGAGAGAAGGAGAGAGGAGGAGAGAGGAGGGGAGAGAAGGAGAGAGGAATAAAGAGGAGGGGAGAGAAGGTGAGAGGAGGGGAGAGGAGGAGAGAGGAGAGAGGAATAAAGAGGAGGGGAGAGAAGGAGAGAGGAGGGGAGAGGAGGAGAAGAGGAGAGGAATAAAGAGGGGAGAGAAGGAGAGAGGAGGCGAGAGAAGGAGAGAGGAGAGAGAAGGAGAGAGGAGGAGAGAGGAATAAAGAGGGGAGAGAAGGAGAGAGGAGGAGAGAGGAAGGAAAGAGGGGAGAGGAGGAGAGAGAAGGAGAGAGGAGGAGAGAGCAGGGGAGAGGAGGAAAAAGGAGGGGAGAGAGCAGGGGAGAGGAGAGGAGGGGAGAGCCTGTGAATTTGTTCATGGCCTCAGGAATATCAAAATGGGCTTTGATTTCCTTCTCTTATTCTTTTGTGCTGGAAAATTGGGAACATTGGACAATGTACCCAGGGGTTGGACTCCACTCAGAGCTGGAACCAGGGGTTGGGCTCTACTCAGAGCTGGAACCAGGGGTTGGGCTCTACTCAGAGCTGGAACCAGGGGTTGGGCTCTACTCAGAGCTGGAACCAGGGGTTGGGCTCTACTCAGAGCTGGAACCAGGGGTTGGGCTCTACTCAGAGCTGGAACCAGGGGTTGGGCTCTACTCAGAGCTGGAACCAGGGGTTGGGCTCTACTCAGACCTGTAACCAGGGGTTGGGCTCTACTCAGACCTGGAACCAGGGGTTGGGCTCTACTCAGAGCTGGAACCAGGGGTTGGGCTCTACTCAGAGCTGGAACCAGGGGTTGGGCTCTACTCAGAGCTGGAACCAGGGGTTGGGCTCTACTCAGAGCTGGAACCAGGGGTTGGGCTCTACTCAGAGCTGGAACCAGGGGTTGGGCTCTACTCAGAGCTGGAACCAGGGGTTGGGCTCTACTCAGAGCTGGAACCAGGGGTTGGGCTCTACTCAGAGCTGGAACCAGGGGTTGGGCTCTACTCAGAGCTGGAACCAGGGGTTGGGCTCTACTCAGAGCTGGAACCAGGGGTTGGGCTCTAATCAGACTTGGGACCAGGGGTTGGGCTCTACTCAGACCTGGAACCAGGGGTTGGGCTCTACTCAGACCTGGAACCAGGGGTTAGGCTCTACTCAGACCTGGAACCAGGGGTTGGGCTCTACTCAGACCTGGAACCAGGGGTTGGGCTCTACGCAGACCTGTAACCAGGGGTTGGGCTCTATGCAGACCTGGAACCAGGGGTTGGGCTCTACGCAGACCTGGAACCAGGGGTTGGGCTCTACGCAGACCTGGAACCAGGGGTTGGGCTCTACTCAGACCTGGAACCAGGGGTTGGGCTCTACGCAGACCTGGAACCAGGGGTTGGGCTCTACTCAGAGCTGGAACCAGGGGTTGGGCTCTACTCAGAGCTGGAACCAGGGGTTGGGCTCTACTCAGAGCTGGAACCAGGGGATGGGCTCTACTCAGAGCTGGAACCAGGGGTTGGGCTCTACTCAGAGCTGGAACCAGGGGTTGGGCTCTACTCAGAGCTGGAACCAGGGGTTGGGCTCTACTCAGAGCTGGAACCAGGGGTTGGGCTCTACTCAGAGCTGGAACCAGGGGTTGGGCTCTACTCAGAGCTGGAACCAGGGGTTGGACTCTACTCAGGAACAAGGGATTGGACTCTACTCAGGAACAAGGGATTGGACTCTACTGAGGAACAAGGGATTGGACTCTACTCAGGAACCAGGGGAGGGACTCTACTGAGAACTGGAACCAGGGGATGGACTCTACTCAGAGCTGGAACCAGGGGATGGACTCTACTCAGAGATGGAACCAGGGATTGGACTCTACTCAGGAACTAGGGGATGGGACTCTACTCAGGAACCAGGGGATGGGACTCTACTCAGGAACCAGGGGATGGACTCTACTCAGGAACAAGGGATGGACTCTACTCAGAGCTGGATCCAGGGGATGGACTCTACTCAGAGCTGTGTGGAAACATAGTTGTTAGAAGATGTAGGACCATCTGAAGTTGAATCCATCCATCATATTCCTCCATCTCCTCCCTGCAATTGTGTGGAAGCTAGGCTATCTCACCATGTACACAGACAAATGACTGGAGTTTATAACAGATAGGCTAAGCTAGACTACCTAATCACCACTTGTACGTGGCCGCCGAGTGAGAAGTGCCTGGAGTTTATAACAGATAGCCTAGCTTAGCCTACCTAATCAACACTACTGCGTGGACACTGAGGGCTCTATTTTAACAAACCTAACGCAATGGTTAATCTTAGCGCTGGTGGTAGCATTATAGATTTGGGGGTGGGGGGAGGGGGGGGGCAGATTATTTTTTTGCTATTTTCACAATTGAAATGTTGGGTGTAGTAGCTGGCGGTGGTGCGAAAGGCGAGGGTTTTGACGAATAAACAAGTTGTGGGTGTATTGAGGCTTGGCCCCTCACTGACCAATCAAAACGTGTTCCATGGGTAAATATGTGGTTGCTTCAAGTTGTGTATTTACCATCTTTTATGTATTGCATTGTCATCAACTCCAATTCCAGTGTTCCATTCCGTTTTACAGCCTAGTTAGTTAATTAGCCATCCCCATATTTGCTAGATACGTTGACCATGTTTGCTGTCCACATTGTTCGAATTGCATCGCTTCAATATGGAAATACATTGTTAAATGTTTGCACTGATATAGAGGCCTACTGTAAATTGCAGACTGGACAAGGACATGTTCATAGTAGTCAATAAGCAAGATTAAATTCCCCGGCCTATTGATAAGGCCAAAAAAGACAATGTATAATTATAAAATGAAACGACTACTCGTTTTAAAATAGGCTGTCTAGATACAGTTCCAGGCACTATAATTGCTCCTGGTGGGCATATAATACAGACAAGGCCAACTAATGGAGGGTTTTACGCACGTCCAAACTGTTCACAGGGGCTGGTTAAAGATCAGTATACAGAGAAAGAGGGAGTGTCCACCGTTATACTGATCTCAAATGTTTTATAAACATCATGGAACCATCTATCAAGTCATATTAGGACTCCTCCAGACATAGCAGACGAGGAATCGTATCGCGTTCGAGCCATGTAGCCTGCGTTCTCCCAATCAACCCCGTTGGACGGTGAATCTTTCTAATAAGTTTGTTTAAAAAAAAAATCTAACAAACGAAAAACAATCAATCAATCTAAAATAGGACCGGGTTAGAAGCATGATATCATACATCTCTTCTCTCGTTCCATGGCTCTGTGGGCACATGTACGTCCGAATGTCTTTAAAACTTCCCATTAGTGCTGCATGGAATTTGGCGCTTGTTTTTAAGGACACAAATATTGCAGACCCTGGGATTAGGGCTGGAAAATGCCAGTGTGCCAGGTTTTACATTACTAAATTACAAACCAAAGTGTGTTTGAGACTTGCTCCTCCTAAGACCCAGCAAAAAATATATCCCTGAGTGATAAGTGACTGTGGTTTAGCAATGCTAGGCTAGCCAATCACCACTAGGTTTATCAGCACTAGGCTAGCAAGCTAGCTGCACACTAGTAGGTTTATCAAATCTAGGCTAGCCAGCTAGCTACACACTAGTAGGCTTATCAGCGCTAGGCTAGCTAGCTAGCTAGCTACACACCTAGCTATTCAGAGTCATCCTTGTCGTTAATAACCAAATGTCTCTCAAGTAAAACTCTCAAATAAAATGTTGTCTTGCTAAAATATATTTATTATTCAGTCTTTGCGATAGGCAGCTACATTATTCCAGAGCCACACTACTAGAAAACAGACACTCTTATCTTTAGTAGGTCCAATAACACTTGTCATTGTCACCTTGGAGACCAATAAATCCTTCCACCCTCTCTGGTTCAAATGATACTCCAGTACATAGAACCCACAGGCCAGCTGTTGTGGTTGCTCCTCCATTCTAAAGTATGGATGTAAAAGTCCTGCCACAAACAACTCTATTTCCGAGGTTCAGTCCCTCCCTTCCTGTTTTTTTGGATGTTTGAACAGATTTTTTGGAGTCGGGCGAATAAATGTTATTGGCCATCGTAATTGGAGCTGAAAGATACAGTTGCTCTGTTACCTGACACACACACACACACACACACACACACACACACACACACACACACACACACACAGCTGGACAGCCACAGAGAGAGAGAGAGGGTGACTCCCTAGTACATTCTTAGCATTACTACCAACCACATGAAGAGGCCAGGCCCAACCCTAACCCAGGCCAGCGTAGCGTAGGCTGCTACAGGCCTCAGAGCTGCAAATAGACTGTCACGCAGGAGAAGAAGACTTACATCAGCATCCATGAATGGAGCTAATTTCATTAGATTTATTTAGCCAAGGTAGTTCACTTTGTAACTCTTGCCACTGTTTTCCAGGGAGTCCTGAGCTGTGTGGTCACACAGTCACTTAACCTTGTTAAGTGGAGCGACACAGGGAAACCCAAGAGCAGACTCGGATGAGGAAACAGGGATGAATTAACCAAAATATTTATTGCTACACAGAGAGATATGGAGTGCAGATCCGGGGAAGCTCAGATGAGTTGTAGAGAAACCAGATGTGGAGACTGGAGTTGGCTGAGTAGAACTGGGTAAACAGGTTCTGAGGGGAATCCAAGGTAGTGGTGGTGAGATGTGGAGACTGAGATTGGAGTTGGCTGAGTAGAACAGGGTAAACAGGTCCTGAGGGGAATCCAAGATAGTGGTGGTGAGTAAAATCCAGAGGAAGATGGTTGGTTGGGTGATGAGATGTGGAACCGGAGACAGGAGTCAGAGACAGAGCAGTAACTGCAATGAGAGGATACAATCATGAACTGACTGAGCAGAGATTATGATCTGGCAGAGTGGAAGTGGCAGAACTGAGTATTTTGTAGAGGTCTTGATTATGGAATGAGTTGCAGCTGGTAGGGATCTGCTCTGTCTCCAGCACACCTGTCTCCAACCACACAATCACACAGAGATGGAGGGAGAGAGAGAGTGTACAGGGGGAGTAACTGCAGGTCAAGAAGACACCAGATGAACACCAGAGGGAGGAGCAGGAGCAGATATGACAAACCTACCACGCTGATTCCACTGTGCCCCTGCCACACAGTCAGTAACCACCTATTCAGTAGCTGTCCGATACACCCCCCCGCAAAGGGAAGACCGCAACCCCTCCACTTCTGCCCGGGTAGGCATCTCTACATTTGTACGTTTTACCACCAAATAGTTTTGTATCCCGGCTCTTCTTCCTGCTAATGGGGTCACTCAGTTTGTGGAGGGACTAGTGGACTCGGGTGCCGCAGGTAATTTCATTGACAATTGGCACAACAGTTAAGAGTCAAATTAATCCCTGTTAATCCTCTCGTTAGGAATAATGCGCTGGATGGACAACCTCTCGGAACTGGTCTTTTGACTCACATGACCGAAAGTATCACTCTTCAGATTGGCCTCCTTCACTGAGGTCATTCAGTTATTAATGGTGTTGTCTTCTCCTAAAGAACCCCTCATCCTCAGTCACCCCTGGCTAAGCCTTCACGACACTGCCATCTCCTGGCGACAAGGGGAACTGCGGTCATGGTCTCCCGCACCTCTCCCACCTCTATAGAAGAATCAGTCTGCCATTCCAACCCACACCCCACCTGTATATAGATTTACGACCCTGCATAGATTACGACCACTCAATGACCTTACTATCAAGAATCGCTTCCTTCTTCCTCTGATTCCGGCTGCACTAGAACAAGTTGGACAGGCTACCATCTATTTCAAACTGGACCTACGTAGTTCTTATAACCTGGTCCATATCTGAAGTGGGGATGCGTGAAAGACGACATTCATCACCGCTAGGGACCACTACAAATAACCGGGTTATGCCTTTCAGTCTCACCAATGCTCCCGCAGTCTTCCAGTCCTTCATGAATGAAGTTTTCCAGGACACGATCAATTAGTTCCTCATCGTGTACATTGACAATATCTTGATCTACTCTCATTCCATTGCAGAGCCCGTCAGCATGTGCAACAGGTCCTCCAACAGCTACAGGACCACCATCTTTAAGTCAAGGCTGAGAAGAGCGCCTTTCATGTTACCATGGTAACCGTCCTGGGTTTCGTGTTGACACCAGGAGAGGTCAACATGGACAAAGGCAAAGTCACGGTCGTGCTTAACTGGCCCAAACCCACCACTGTAAAGGAACCTCAGCATTTCCCAGGATTCTCCAACTACTACCATCGGTTCATCTGAAACGGCAGCAGCACAACCGCTTCTCTCTCAGCTCTCACCAGTCAAAAACTCTGTACCCTCCAATGGACCAACACCTCCCTTACAGCTACTTAAGAAGTGCTAAGAGGCTCAACCCCAAACAGGCTCACTACCTTCACCCAATTCAATTTCACCGTCACCTATCTGCACAGCAAAGCCTCTTGAAGGCTGATTCCTTATTCCATCTATTTGACTCCCCTTCCTCTAACCCAGCTCCCAAGCTCATCCTGCCTCCGTCTTGCGTTGTGGGACCAATACAGTGGGAAATCCAATCAGCCATCCAAGAGGCCCTACGTTCCGACCCAGCACCTCCCGACACCCCTGCAGGCAAGACCTACATTCCGGCATCCGTCAGACCCCAAATAATGCAGTGGTGCCATACCTCGCTGAGTTCTGGCCATCCCGGGATCATTCGGACCACGGAGCTACTGACATGCAAGTTTTGGTGGTCATTCCTAACAGCAGACGTACAAGATTACGTTCTTTCCTGTCCCATTTGTGCATGGACAAAGAGCCCTCACCAACTACCAACTGGTAAACTCAAGCCTTTATCTACACCACATAGACCATGGTCCCACATCGCCATGGATTTCCTCACTGATCTGCCAGACTCTTTGGGCTTCACTACTATTTTAGTTGTAGTGGACCGGTTCTCCAAGGAATGCCGACTCATTCCCCTTCTGCATCTACCTAATGCCATGAAAATGGCTGTGTGCATGTTCCAACAGGTGTTTCGTCTGCATGGTATCCCGGAAGACATCGTTTCTGATCGGGGACCCCAGTTCGTCTCCAGGGTGTGGCGAGTCTTCTGCAACCGACTGGGGGTCTCCATCAGGCTATCCCCTGGATGCCATCCCCAAACCAACGGGCAGACAGAACGTCTGAATCAGGAAATAGGGAAGTACCTTCGCCAACACTGCACCCACAAACCACACGATTGGAGTTGCTATCTAACCTGGGCCGAATACGCACAGAACTCCCTGGTGCATTCCTGACCCCATCTCACTTCCTTTCAGTGTGTTCTTGGTTACCCCCCCCCCCTAGTGTTACCTACTCCACTCTTCCACCCTGGGCAACGTGTGTGGCTCTCAACCCGGGACATCTGGCTTCGTGACCCCTGAAAAAAGTTCAGTCCCGGTTCATTGGTCCCTTCAAAATAACATACCGCATCAATCCTGTTACCTACCGTTTCCATTTGCCCTGCCATTACCGGATCTCCTCATCCTTCCATGTGTCCCTTCTCAAGCCTGTGAGTTACAGCCCTCTCCATCCTCCAGTGGTGCACCCCCTCCGTTTGACGTTGGCGGTGCACCGGCTTATTCCATCCAAGCCCTCCTTGACTCCAAGCACCTGGGTGGTCGCATCCACTACCTGGTGGATTGGGAGGGGTACGGACACGAAGAACAGTCCTGGGTCCCTGCCCAGGACATCCTCGACCCTGCCATGATATGATCCTGCCTTTCCACCTTAACTGTCCCAGCTTCGTCCCTGTGGGAGGCACCCTGCCCAGCTTCCTAGGCCGTTATTTCCAAATTAGTCCTCCCATGTATCGTAGTTTTTAGCCATCCTCACTAACGACACCTTTTTGCCTATTCCCTGCCTGTACTTTTGCCTATCAGATTTCCTGTCGTCAACCTCTTGCCTGATCACCCGGACTACATTATTAGCCTTTTCCCTGCCTGTACTGTTACCTTTTTGCCTGCCCCTGGACCCAGCTACCTCCCTCCTCCTGTGGTTCTTTACTAATAAACACCTGCTGCACTTAAACTCTGTCTCCCATCGTACTCATTACAGTTACACAGTCAGTTAATCTGCCTTGCTGTTTCCACCGTCACTGCCACCAGGAGATCAATATTTAGTGGCCAGCTCAGCAAGGTTGTCTGACCCAGAGGACCAGTGAACCAAAGGGCCCACCTTTAAAACCACATCCCCTCCCACCTTTAAAACCATGTCCCCTCTCACCTTTAAAACCACATCCCCTCCCACCTTTAAAACAATGTCCCCTCCCACCTTTAAAACCATGTCCCCTCCCACCTTTAAAACCATGTCCCCTCCCACCTTTAAAACCATGTCCCCTCCCACCTTTAAAACCATGTCCCCTCCCACCTTTAAAACCATGTCCCCTCCCACCTTTAAAACCATGTCCCCTCCCACCTTTAAAACCATGTCCCCTCCCACCTTTAAAATCATGTCCCCTCCCACCTTTAAAACCATGTCCCCTCCCACCTTTAAAACCATGTCCCCTCCCACCTTTAAAACCATGTCCCCTCCCACCTTTAAAACCATGTCCCCTCCCACCTTTAAAACCATGTCCCCTCCCACCTTTAAAACCATGTCCCCTCCCACCTTTAAAACCATGTCCCCTCCCACCTTTAAAACCATGTCCCCTCCCACCTTTAAAACCATTTCCCCTCCCACCTTTAAAACCATTTCCCCTCCCACCTTTAAAACCATGTCCCCTCCCACCTTTAAAACCATGTCCCCTCCCTGTGTTCACATGGTGAGGCTGGACTAGTGTGCTTAAATGATATGTCAAGACCATTGTGCCTAGCTTTAGCCTCCAAATGGCTTTCACAACAGTGACTAAATATTGTTATTTAGAGGAGGCCTAGGAGTACAGAGCCCAGTGGACTGTGAGGGGGACCAAGGAGATCATACAACAAGGGGAAGATGGGGCTGCAGTGGATATCTTCCGTTTTATGGGCTCCTGACCAATGCTGCTGTTTTGTGGGTTTTTTTACGCTGATCCTAACATTTTTTGGTACATAATATTTCCGCCATCGTTTCCTATGACCGGAAACAGCTTCTGGCAGTGGTGTAAAGTACTAAAGTAAAAATACTTTCAATTTAATGTACTACTGTCACGTTCTGACCCTAGTTATTGTGTTAATTGTTTGTTTTAGTTGGGCATTCTATGTTTTGTGTGTCTAGGTTGTTTTTCTGTGTTCGGCCTAGTATGGTTCTCAATCAGAGGCAGGTGTCGTTAGTTGTCTCTGATTGAGAATCATACTTAGGTAGCCTGGGTTTCATAGTTTTTTTGTGGGTGATTGTTTCCTGTCTTTGTGTCTATGCACCAGAGAGGACTGTTTTCGGTTTTCACATTTCTTGTTTTGTAAATTGAAGTGTTCAGTTTGGATTTATTATTAAATAAGATGAACCCTCACCACGCTGCGCTTTGGTCCTCTCCTTCCCAGCAAGAAAGCCGTTACAACTACTTAAGTAGTTTTTTGGGGGTATCTGTACTTTACTTTACTATTTATATTTTTGACAACTTTTACTTCACTAAACTACTCCTAAAGAAAATAATGTACGTTTTACTCCAAACAATTCCCCTGACACCCAAAAGTACTCTTCACATTTTGAATGCTTAGCAGGATCGGAAAATTGTCAAATTCACACACTTATCAAGAGAACATCTGTCACATGTGCTCCCTCCCCAGCTTCTAGGGCAACAGACTGCTCGTTATGGCGCACAAATCAAATCAAATCAAATCATATTTATTTATATAGCCCTTCGTACATCAGCTGATATCTCAAAGTGCTGTACAGAAACCCAGCCTAAAACCCCAAACAGCAAGCAATGCAGGTGTAGAAGCACGCATGTCACCATCGTTACACACACCTGCGCGTCATCAGACTCACCTGTACTCCATCACCTCCTTGATTACCTTCCCTATATATGTCACTCTCTTTGGTTCCTTCCCTATATATGTCACTCTCTTTGGTTCCTTCCCTATATATGTCACTCCCTTTGGTTCCTTCCCTATATATGTCACTCCCTTTGGTTCCTTCCCCAGGCGTCATTGTTTCTGTTTCTGGTCTGTGCGTTGTTCGTATATCTTGTTTTGTATTATGTTTAGTTTATTGATTAAATAGCTTGCTTCCTGACTCTCAGCGCACTCGTTACAGAATGACGCCTCACCAAAGGGAAGGATCAAGGGGTGTTTTTAATTTAAAAAAAAATTGTGTTGGAGGTGATATCAGGTCCGGGTTTCTGAACCGGAGCTACCTGGGAGGCCTCAGCTGGTTTGCTGGGTTCCCCTGCCTCAGCTGGTTTTTTGGTTTCCCCATGCCTCAGCTGGTTTGTCGGGTTCCCCTGCCTCAGCTGGTTTGTTGGGTTCCCCTGCCTCAGTTGGTTTGTTGGGTTCCCCTGCCTCAGCTGGCACGACAGGCTCCCATGTCTCAGCTGGCACGACAGGCTCCCATGCCTCAGCTGGCACGACAGGCTCCCATGTCTCAGCTGGCACGACAGGCTCCCATGTCTCAGCTGGCACGACAGGCTCCCGTGCCTCAGCTGGCTCAATAGGCTCCCGTGCCTCAGCTGGCTCAATAGGCTCCCGTGCCTCAGCTGGCTCAATAGGCTCTCGTGCCTCGACCGAGGCAACCGGGGAGGTCTCAGCCATCTCATCAGGCTCTTACGCCTCAGCTGGTTCGTCTGGTTTCTGCGCCTCAGTGGAGGTGGCCGGTCCACTCTGGTCCAGATTCCCAGTATTGTCCCTTTGGTTGGCGTCCTGCGGCTGGAACACACCGGGGACGGGGTACCGTCACATATGCTTTCTTTTCGGCGCTCTAAGTCGCCATTCTCCCACGTCTCAGCCGCACTGACAGGTTTCCTGCGCCTCAGCAGAGGTGACCGGTCCTCTCCTGATCCCCGGGATTGTCATTTTGGTCGGCGTCCCTCGGCTGGAGCCACGTGTCGGGTGCTCTCTCCCTGGCCTCTAGGTCACCAGGCTGCTCGTTATGGCGCACACCTGCGAGTCATCAGACTCACCTGGACTCCATTAGCTCTTGATTACCTGCCCTATATTTGTCACTCCCTTTGGTTTCTTTCTGTTTCATGTATGTGCATTGTCATGTTTCTTGTTTTGTATTGTGTTTCATTTATTGATTAAATCACTCACTCCCTGAACTTGCTTCCCGACTCTCAGCACACTCGTCCACTCATCCCTGGTCATCCCTACTGCCTCTGATCTGGCAGACTTACAAACACAAAGCTTTGTTTGTAAAGATGTTGGAGTGTGTCCCTGGCTATCCATAAATTAGAAAAACAAGAAAATTGGTTTGCTTAATATAAGGAATGTGAAATGATTTCTACTTTTACTTTCGATACTTACGTATATTTAAAACCAAATACTTTTACTCAAGTAATATTTACTGGCGGACTTTCACTTTTACTTGAGTCATTTTCTATTAAGGTATCTTTACTTTTACTCAAGTAGGACAATTGGGTACTTTTTTCCACCACTGGCTTCTGGACATCAGAACAGCAATCACTAACCTCGATTTGGATGAAGATTTGTTCTTCAAGGAGTCGGCTCTTGTGGATGTACTGCTCATTCCGGAAAGACGGTGCAAGAGAGGCAAACGAGCTCGGAGACGAGATTACGACAGTGAGTAAATTGTTATTATTATAAACTGTTATTGGTGTACGTACAACGACTGGAGAACAAACTGGAGCTCCATTTGAGACTATCCTATCAATGGGACCTAAAGAAATGTACTATTCTATGTTTCTCAGAGTCGTGGCTGCACAAGGACATGCATAATATACTGTACATCTGTCTTACCTCGTTTTTTACCCACATGTCACCTGTGCAACTAGAAAGGAAATAACTCCAGACCACCTTTGCTCCACACACATAAACAAAGCTCTCCCTCGCCCTCCTTTTGGCAAATCTGACATCTCTATCCTCCTTATTCCTGTTTACAAGCAACAACTCAAACAGGAAGTACCAGTGACAGAAGTGGTCCGATTATGCGGATGGTAAGCTATAGGACTGCTACGGATTACGAAGGGCAACCCAGTCGTGAGCTGCCCAGTGACGCGACCCTACCAGATGAGCTTAAATGCCTTCTAAGCTCACTTCGAGGCAAGCAGCACTGAACCATGCATGAAAGCACCGGCTGTTCCGGATGACTGTGTGATCTCACTCTGTGTAGCCGATGTGAGTAATGTTAATATTCACCAGGACGCCTGCTCACAAGCTGAAATTGTCTTCACTGTCTTCACTGACATTTTCAACTTCTCCATGACTCAGTCTGTAATACCTACATGTTTCAAGTCCTTGTAACCAAGAACGCCATGGTAACCCGTCTAAATGACTATCGCCCCATAGCTATGGAACGCTATGGAACACTATTCGACGTGTCAAATAGGTTTGTTGACCAATCAGGACCTGAATATGATTGCACGTCAAAATCATTTATCGCGTTCATACATTTTTCTACGTAGTTATTACACATTGATTACACTATCACTCGTATTTCATATGTCACAACGATTCATCGATACTATGATGCTGGTAGACTTCCGGCGCCGACAGAGATGTCTGCCTCGCTTCGCGTTCCTAGGAAACTATGCAGTATTTTGTTTTTTTTACCTGTTATTTCTTACATTGGTTTCATTACATACAGTCGGGAAGAACTACTGAACATAAGAGCAATGTCAACTCACCATCAGTACGACCAGGAATATGACTTTCCTGAAGCGGATCCTGTGTTCTGCCTTCCACCCAGGACAACAGAATGGATCCCAGCCTGCGACCCAAAACAACGACGTCGTAAAAGAGGCAACCGAAGCGGTCTTCTGGTCAGGCTCTGGAGACGGGCACATCGCGCACCACTCCCTAGCATACTACCCATGCAATAATCTGAGACGGTGCTCAGAAGAATTAGTCACAATAGCTGCCATGTTGGCGTCAACATAAACAAGAAATTACATGTTAATATTCCCTTACCTTTGATCTACATCAGAAAGCACTCCAGGAATCCCAGGTCCACAATAAATGTTTGTTTTGTTTGATAATGTCCGTTATTTATGTCCAAATACCTTCTTTTGTTAACGCGTATGGGTATACATATCCAAACGCTCATTCTGGTCAGCGTTATATCGGACAAAAACTTAAAAAAGTTATATTACCGGTCGAAGAAACATTTCAAACTAAGTACAGAATTAATCATTAGGATGTTTTTAACATATAGCTTCAATAAAGTTCCAACCAGAGTACTCCTTTGTGTCTTCATGAGCAATGGAACGCAAGTGAATACCATGAGGAATAAACGTGATCAGAAAATGGCTGCTTGATAGACACCTGATACATTCTGCTCTCATTCACTCCCATAACACAGTAGAAGTATCATTCAAATTTCTATAGATGGTTGACATCTAGTGGAACCCCTGGCGGTGCAATATCATTCATATCCCAAGGGGAAAGCTCAGATTTCTCACTTCCTGTTTTGATTTCTCCTCAGGACTTCGCCTGCCATACGAGTTATGTTATACTCACAGACATCATTCAAAGAGTTTTAGAAACTTTAGAGCGTTTTCTATCCAATACTAATAATAATATGCATATATTAGCAACTGAGACTGAGGAGCAGGCCGTTTACTTTGGGCAACTTATTCATCCAAGCTACTCAATACTGCCCCACAGCCATAAGAAGTTAACATTATCTAGTCTAAATATGGCATAATTCCACAAATTGTAACCTTCTGCATCATTTTCCAAGAGGTACTTTTATTTTGAAGGCAAACCGTAAATTGCACTATTGTTCGTGGCCAGTGTGTGCTTGTTCCCAGACTTTTCTTGTACAGCTTTTGACAGTGCTACTGATAGTAGCTTGGCTAGCACGTGCAAATTCATCACACATCATTCTATTATAGAATTGTGTTATTTGACGTGTCAAATTAGAAGCTTATTTATCACGTCAAATAGTGTTAATAACATGTTTGTTTTTTACACGTAAAGAACCAAATGGCGTTCCATACGTAGCACTCACATTTGTAACCATGAAGTCCTTTGAAAGGCTGGTCATGGCTCACATCAACACCATTATCCCAGAAACCCTGGACTCACTCCAATTTGCATACCGCCTCAACAGATCCACAGATGATGCGATCTCTACTCCATTCCTCACTGCCCTTTCCAACCTCGAAAAGAGGTACAGCCACATGTAAATGCTATTCATTGACTACAGCTTAGCGTTCAATGCCGGAGTGCCCTTCAAGCTCATTACTAAGCTAAGGACCCTGGGACTGAACACCTCCCTCTGCAACTTGATCCTGGAGTTCCTGACTTTTGCCCCCAGGTGGTGAGGGGCGGTGTTATGAGGGTGAGGGGGCGGTGTTATGAGGGTGAGGGGGCGGTGTTATGAGGGTGAGGGGGCGGTGTTATGAGGGTGAGGGGGCGGTGTTATGAGGGCGAGGGGGCGATGTTATGAGGGTGAGGGGCGGTGTTATGAGGGCGAGGGGCGGTGTTATGAGGGCGAGGGGGCGGTGTTATGAGGGCGAGGGGGCGGTGTTATGAGGGCGAGGGGGCGGTGTTATGAGGGGGAGGGGGAGGTGTTATGAGGGAGAGGGGCGGTGTTATGAGGGCGAGAGGGAGGTGTTATGAGGGCGAGGGGGCGGTGTTGTGAGGGAGAGGGGCGGTGTTATGTTATGAAATGCTGCTGTAGGTGTTAACGGAGCCCCCACAGGTGCTCTCTGCTCTGCCTCCCTTAACCAGAGCACAGGTGCTCTCTACTCTGCCTCCCTTCATCAGAGCACAGGGCAGGTTAGCGCTATGAGCAAAGGACACTAACGACAAGGAGATTAAGTAGGGGGGATAAACTTGGGATGAAGAGAGGTGGAGGGAGTTGTCCTCTGTGTTACCTCTGCATGTGAAAACACTTCACACCAAAAGCCCTTGAGAAGCAATTATTTTCCTTCTATCTTTTCCTTGGACATGATCATGGGTTGGTTGTGCTTGTGTCAGCTTGAAGTGAGACTAAGGGCTGTAGTCTCTCTAATTCCGACATTTATGAGCTCTGATCCAACAACAAATAATTAAACAGCAGCAGGTAAATAACAGTAGCAAGGCGATATACAGGGGGTACCGGTACAGAGTCAATGTGGAGGCTATATACAGGGTATTACGGTACAGAGTCAATGTGGAGGCTATATACAGGGTATTACGGTACAGAGTCAATGTGGAGGCTATATACAGGGGGTACCGGTACAGAGTCAATGTGGAGGCTATATACAGGGGGTACTGGTACAGAGTCAATGTGGAGGCGATATACAGGGGGTACCGGTACAGAGTCAATGTGGAGGCTATATACAGGGGGTACCAGTACAGAGTCAATGTGGAGGCTATATACAGGGGGTACCGGTACAGAGTCAATGTGGAGGCTATATACAGGGTGTTATGGTACAGAGTCAATGTGGAGGCTATATACAGGGGGTACCGGTACAGAGTCAATGTGGAGGCTATATACAGGGTGTTATGGTACAGAGTCAATGTGGAGGCGATATACAGGGGGTACCGGTACAGAGTCAATGTGGAGGCTATATACAGGGGGTACCGGTACAGAGTCAATGTGGAGGCTATATACAGGGGGTACCGGTACAGAGTCAATGTGGAGGCTATATACAGGGGGTACCGGTACAGAGTCAATGTGGAGGCTATATACAGGGGTACCGGTACAGAGGTCAATGTGGATCTATATACATGGGGTACCGTACAGAGTCAATGTGGAGGCTAGATACAGGGGGTACCGGTACAGAGTCAATGTGGAGGCTATATACAGGGGGTACCGGTACAGAGTCAATGTGGGAGGCTATATACAGGGTATTACGGTACAGAGTCAATGTGGAGGCTATATACAGGGGGTACCGGTACAGAGTCAATGTGGAGGCTATATACAGGGTATTACGGTACAGAGTCAATGTGGAGGCTATATACAGGGGGTACCGGTACAGAGTCAATGTGGAGGCTATATACAGGGTATTACGGTACAGAGTCAATGTGGAGGCTATATACAGGGGGTACCGGTACAGAGTCAATGTGGAGGCTATATACAGGGGGTACCAGTACAGAGTCAATGTGGAGGCTATATACAGGGGGTACCGGTACAGAGTCAATGTGGAGGCTATATACAGGGGGTACTGGTACAGAGTCAATGTGGAGGCTATATACAGGGGGTACCGGTACAGAGTCAATGTGGAGGCTATATACAGGGGGTACCGGTACAGAGTCAATGTGGAGGCTATATACAGGGGGTACCGGTACAGAGTCAATGTGGAGGCTATATACAGGGGGTACCGGTACAGAGTCAATGTGGAGGCTATATACAGGGTATTACGGTACAGAGTCAATGTGGAGGCTATATACAGGGTGTTACGGTACAGAGTCAATGTGGAGGCTATATACAGGGGGTACCGGTACAGAGTCAATGTGGAGGCTATATACAGGGGGTACCGGTACAGAGTCAATGTGGAGGCTATATACAGGGGGTACCGGTACAGAGTCAATGTGGAGGCTATATACAGGGGGTACCGGTACAGAGTCAATGTGGAGGCTATATACAGGGGGTACTGGTACAGAGTCAATGTGGAGGCGATATACAGGGGGTACCGGTACAGAGTCAATGTGGAGGCTATATACAGGGGGTACCAGTACAGAGTCAATGTGGAGGCTATATACAGGGGGTACCGGTACAGAGTCAATGTGGAGGCTATATACAGGGTGTTATGGTACAGAGTCAATGTGGAGGCTATATACAGGGGGTACCGGTACAGAGTCAATGTGGAGGCTATATACAGGGTGTTATGGTACAGAGTCAATGTGGAGGCGATATACAGGGGGTACCGGTACAGAGTCAATGTGGAGGCTATATACAGGGGGTACCGGTACAGAGTCAATGTGGAGGCTATATACAGGGGGGTACCGGTACAGAGTCAATGTGGAGGCTATATACAGGGGGTACCGGTACAGAGTCAATGTGGAGGCTATATACAGGGGGTACCGGTACAGAGTCAATGTGGAGGCTATATACAGGGGGTACCGGTACAGAGTCAATGTGGAGGCTATATACAGGGGGTACCGGTACAGAGTCAATGGAGGCTATATACAGGGTATTACGGTACAGAGTCAATGTGGAGGCTATATACAGGGGGTACCGGTACAGAGTCAATGTGGAGGCTATATACAGGGTATTACGGTACAGAGTCAATGTGGAGGCTATATACAGGGGTACCGGTACAGAGTCAATGTGGAGGCTATATACAGGGTATTACGGTACAGAGTCAATGTGGAGGCTATATACAGGGGGTACCGGTACAGAGTCAATGTGGAGGCTATATACAGGGGGTACCAGTACAGAGTCAATGTGGAGGCTATATACAGGGGGGTACCGGTACAGAGTCAATGTGGAGGCTATATACAGGGGGTACTGGTACAGAGTCAATGTGGAGGCTATATACAGGGGTACCGGTACAGAGTCAATGTGGGAGGCTATATACAGGGGGTACCGGTACAGAGTCAATGTGGAGGCTATATACAGGGGGTACCGGTACAGAGTCAATGTGGAGGCTATATACAGGGGGTACCGGTACAGAGTCAATGTGGAGGCTATATACAGGGTATTACGGTACAGAGTCAATGTGGAGGCTATATACAGGGTGTTACGGTACAGAGTCAATGTGGAGGCTATATACAGGGGGTACCGGTACAGAGTCAATGTGGAGGCTATATACAGGGTATTACGGTACAGAGTCAATGTGGAGGCTATATACAGGGTATTACGGTACAGAGTCAATGTGGAGGCTATATACAGGGGGTACCGGTACAGAGTCAATGTGGAGGCTATATACAGGGTATTACGGTACAGAGTCAATGTGGAGGCTATATACAGGGTATTACGGTACAGAGTCAATGTGGAGGCTATATACAGGGTATTACGGTACAGAGTCAATGTGGAGGCTATATACAGGGGGTACCGGTACAGAGTCAATGTGGAGGCTATATACAGGGTATTACGGTACAGAGTCAATGTGGAGGCTATATACAGGGTATTACGGTACAGAGTCAATGTGGAGGCTATATACAGAGGGTACCGGTACAGAGTCAATGTGGAGGCTATATACAGGGGGTACCGGTACAGAGTCAATGTGGAGGCTATATACAGGGTATTACGGTACAGAGTCAATGTGGAGGCTATATACAGGGGGGTACCGGTACAGAGTCAATGTGGAGGCTATATACAGGGTATTACGGTACAGAGTCAATGTGGAGGCTATATACAGGGTATTACGGTACAGAGTCAATGTGGAGGCTATATACAGGGGGTACCGGTACAGAGTCAATGTGGAGGCTATATACAGGGTATTACGGTACAGAGTCAATGTGGAGGCTATATACAGGGTATTACGGTACAGAGTCAATGTGGAGGCTATATACAGGGTATTACGGTACAGAGTCAATGTGGAGGCTATATACAGGGGGTACCGGTACAGAGTCAATGTGGAGGCTATATACAGGGTATTACGGTACAGAGTCAATGTGGAGGCTATATACAGGGTATTACGGTACAGAGTCAATGTGGAGGCTATATACAGAGGGTACCGGTACAGAGTCAATGTGGAGGCTATATACAGGGGGTACCGGTACAGAGTCAATGTGGAGGCTATATACAGGGGTACCGGTACAGAGTCAATGTGGAGGCTATATACAGGGGGTACCAGTACAGAATCAATGCGGAGGCTATATACAGGGGGTACTGGTACAGAGTCAATGTGGAGGCTATATACAGGGGTACCGGTACAGAGTCAATGTGGAGGCTATATACAGGGGGTACCAGTACAGAGTCAATGTGGAGGCTATATACAGGGTGTTACGGTACAGAGTCAATGTGGAGGCTTTATACAGGGGGTACCGGTACAGAGTCAATGTGGAGGCTATATACAGGGTATTACGGCACAGAGTCAATGTGGAGGCTATGTACAGGGTGTACCGGTACAGAGTCAATGTGGAGGCTATATACAGGGGGTACCGGTACAGAGTCAATGTGGAGACTATATACAGGGGGTACCGGTACAGAGTCAATGTGGAGGCTCCATACAGGGGGGTACAGAGTCAATGTGGAGGCTATATACAGGGGGTACCGGTACAGAGTCAATGTGGAGGCTATATACAGGGGGTACAGAGTCTATGTGGAGGCTATATACAGGGGGGTACAGAGTCAATGTGGAGGCTATATACAGGGGGGTACAGAGTCAATGTGGAGGCTATATACAGGGGGTACAGGTACAGAGTCAATGTGGAGCCTATATACAGGGGGTACCGGTACAGAGTCAATGTGGAGGCTATATACAGGGGGGTACCGGTACAGAGTCAATGTGGAGACTATATACAGGGGGTACCAGTACAGAGTCAATGTGGAGGCTATATACAGGGGGGTACCGGTACAGAGTCAATGTGGAGGCTATATACAGGGGGGTACAGAGTCAATGTGGAGGCTATATACAGGGGCGTACAGAGTCAATGTGGAGGCTATATACAGGGGGTACAGAGTCAATGTGGAGGCTATATACAGGGGGTACTGGTACAGAGTCAATGTGGAGGCTATATACAGGGGGTACCGGTACAGAGTCAATGTGGAGGATATATACAGGGGGTACCAGTACAGAGTCAATGTGGAGGCTATATACAGGGGGTACCGGTACAGAGTCAATGTGGAGGCTATATACAGGGGTACCGGTACAGAGTCAATGTGGAGGCTATATACAGGGGGTACCAGTACAGAATCAATGCGGAGGCTATATACAGGGGGTACTGGTACAGAGTCAATGTGGAGGCTATATACAGGGGGTACCGGTACAGAGTCAATGTGGAGGCTATATACAGGGGGTACCAGTACAGAGTCAATGTGGAGGCTATATACAGGGTGTTACGGTACAGAGTCAATGTGGAGGCTATATACAGGGGGTACCGGTACAGAGTCAATGTGGAGGCTTTATACAGGGGGTACCGGTACAGAGTCAACGTGGAGGCTATATACAGGGTATTACGGCACAGAGTCAATGTGGAGGCTATGTACAGGGTGTACCGGTACAGAGTCAATGTGGAGGCTATATACAGGGGGGTACCGGTACAGAGTCAATGTGGAGACTATATACAGGGGGTACCGGTACAGAGTCAATGTGGAGGCTCCATACAGGGGGGGTACAGAGTCAATGTGGAGGCTATATACAGGGTATTATGGTACAGAGTCAATGGGGAGGCTATATACAGGGGGGTACAGAGTCAATGTGGAGGCTATATACAGGGGGGTACAGAGTCAATGTGGAGGCTATATACAGGGGGTACAGGTACAGAGTCAATGTGGAGCCTATATACAGGGGGTACCGGTACAGAGTCAATGTGGAGGCTATATACAGGGGGTACCGGTACAGAGTCAATGTGGAGGCTATATACAGGGGGTACCGGTACAGAGTCAATGTGGAGACTATATACAGGGGGTACCAGTACAGAGTCAATGTGGAGGCTATATACAGGGGGGTACCGGTACAGAGTCAATGTGGAGGCTATATACAGGGGTACAGAGTCAATGTGGAGGCTATATACAGGGGCGTACAGAGTCAATGTGGAGGCTATATACAGGGGGTACAGAGTCAATGTGGAGGCTATATACAGGGTATTACGGTACAGAGTCAATGTGGAGGCTATATACAGGGGGTACAGGTACAGAGTCAATGTGGAGCCTATATACAGGGGGGTACAGAGTCAATGTGGAGGCTATATACAGGGGGGTACAGAGTCAATGTGGAGGCTATATACAGGGGCGTACAGAGTCAATGTGGAGGCTATATACAGGGGGTACAGAGTCAATGTGGAGGCTATATACAGGGGGTACCGGTACAGAGTCAATGTGGAGGCTATATACAGGGGGTACAGAATCAATGTGGAGGCTATATACAGGGGGGTACAGAGTCAATGTGGAGGCTATATACAGGGTATTACGGTACAGAGTCAATGTGGAGGATATATACAGGGGGTACTGGTACAGAGTCAATGTGGAGGCTATATACAGGGGGTACCGGTACAGAGTCAATGTGGAGACTATATACAGGGGGTACCAGTACAGAGTCAATGTGGAGGCTATATACAGGGGGTACCGGTACGGAGTCAATGTGGAGGCTATATACAGGGGGTACCAGTAGAGTCAATGTGGAGGCGATATACAGGGGGTACCGGTACAGAGTCAATGTGGAGGCTATATACAGGGTATTACGGTACAGAGTCAATGTGGAGGCTATATACAGGGTATTACGGTACAGAGTCAATGTGGAGGCTATATACAGGGGGTACCGGTACAGAGTCAATGTGGAGGCTATATACAGGGTATTACGGTACAGAGTCAATGTGGAGGCTATATACAGGGTATTACGGTACAGAGTCAATGTGGAGGCTATATACAGGGGGTACCGGTACAGAGTCAATGTGGAGGCTATATACAGGGTATTACGGTACAGAGTCAATGTGGAGGCTATATACAGGGTATTACGGTACAGAGTCAATGTGGAGGCTATATACAGGGTATTACGGTACAGAGTCAATGTGGAGGCTATATACAGAGGGTACCGGTACAGAGTCAATGTGGAGGCTATATACAGGGGGTACCGGTACAGAGTCAATGTGGAGGCTATATACAGGGGGTACCGGTACAGAGTCAATGTGGAGGCTATATACAGGGGGTACCAGTACAGAATCAATGCGGAGGCTATATACAGGGGCGTACAGAGTCAATGTGGAGGCTATATACAGGGGGTACAGAGTCAATGTGGAGGCTATATACAGGGGGTACTGGTACAGAGTCAATGTGGAGGCTATATACAGGGGGTACCGGTACAGAGTCAATGTGGAGGATATATACAGGGGGTACCAGTACAGAGTCAATGTGGAGGCTATATACAGGGGGTACCGGTACAGAGTCAATGTGGAGGCTATATACAGGGGTACCGGTACAGAGTCAATGTGGAGGCTATATACAGGGGGTACCAGTACAGAATCAATGCGGAGGCTATATACAGGGGGTACTGGTACAGAGTCAATGTGGAGGCTATATACAGGGGTACCGGTACAGAGTCAATGTGGAGGCTATATACAGGGGGTACCAGTACAGAGTCAATGTGGAGGCTATATACAGGGTGTTACGGTACAGAGTCAATGTGGAGGCTATATACAGGGGGTACCGGTACAGAGTCAATGTGGAGGCTTTATACAGGGGGTACCGGTACAGAGTCAACGTGGAGGCTATATACAGGGTATTACGGCACAGAGTCAATGTGGAGGCTATGTACAGGGTGTACCGGTACAGAGTCAATGTGGAGGCTATATACAGGGGGTACCGGTACAGAGTCAATGTGGAGACTATATACAGGGGGTACCGGTACAGAGTCAATGTGGAGGCTCCATACAGGGGGGTACAGAGTCAATGTGGAGGCTATATACAGGGTATTATGGTACAGAGTCAATGGGGAGGCTATATACAGGGGGGTACAGAGTCAATGTGGAGGCTATATACAGGGGGGTACAGAGTCAATGTGGAGGCTATATACAGGGGGTACAGGTACAGAGTCAATGTGGAGCCTATATACAGGGGGTACCGGTACAGAGTCATGTGGAGGCTATATACAGGGGGTACCGGTACAGAGTCAATGTGGAGGCTATATACAGGGGGTACCGGTACAGAGTCAATGTGGAGACTATATACAGGGGGTACCAGTACAGAGTCAATGTGGAGGCTATATACAGGGGGTACCGGTACAGAGTCAATGTGGAGGCTATATACAGGGGGTACAGAGTCAATGTGGAGGCTATATACAGGGGCGTACAGAGTCAATGTGGAGGCTATATACAGGGGGTACAGAGTCAATGTGGAGGCTATATACAGGGTATTACGGTACAGAGTCAATGTGGAGGCTATATACAGGGGGTACAGGTACAGAGTCAATGTGGAGCCTATATACAGGGGGGTACAGAGTCAATGTGGAGGCTATATACAGGGGGGTACAGAGTCAATGTGGAGGCTATATACAGGGGCGTACAGAGTCAATGTGGAGGCTATATACAGGGGGTACAGAGTCAATGTGGAGGCTATATACAGGGGGTACCGGTACAGAGTCAATGTGGAGGCTATATACAGGGGGTACAGAATCAATGTGGAGGCTATATACAGGGGGGTACAGAGTCAATGTGGAGGCTATATACAGGGTATTACGGTACAGAGTCAATGTGGAGGATATATACAGGGGGTACTGGTACAGAGTCAATGTGGAGGCTATATACAGGGGGTACCGGTACAGAGTCAATGTGGAGACTATATACAGGGGGTACCAGTACAGAGTCAATGTGGAGGCTATATACAGGGGGTACCGGTACGGAGTCAATGTGGAGGCTATATACAGGGGGTACCAGTAGAGTCAATGTGGAGGCGATATACAGGGGGTACCGGTACAGAGTCAATGTGGAGGCTATATACAGGGTATTACGGTACAGAGTCAATGTGGAGGCTATATACAGGGTATTACGGTACAGAGTCAATGTGGAGGCTATATACAGGGGGTACCGGTACAGAGTCAATGTGGAGGCTATATACAGGGTATTACGGTACAGAGTCAATGTGGAGGCTATATACAGGGTATTACGGTACAGAGTCAATGTGGAGGCTATATACAGGGGGTACCGGTACAGAGTCAATGTGGAGGCTATATACAGGGTATTACGGTACAGAGTCAATGTGGAGGCTATATACAGGGTATTACGGTACAGAGTCAATGTGGAGGCTATATACAGGGTATTACGGTACAGAGTCAATGTGGAGGCTATATACAGAGGGTACCGGTACAGAGTCAATGTGGAGGCTATATACAGGGGGTACCGGTACAGAGTCAATGTGGAGGCTATATACAGGGGTACCGGTACAGAGTCAATGTGGAGGCTATATACAGGGGGTACCAGTACAGAATCAATGCGGAGGCTATATACAGGGGGTACTGGTACAGAGTCAATGTGGAGGCTATATACAGGGGTACCGGTACAGAGTCAATGTGGAGGCTATATACAGGGGGTACCAGTACAGAGTCAATGTGGAGGCTATATACAGGGTGTTACGGTACAGAGTCAATGTGGAGGCTATATACAGGGGGGTACCGGTACAGAGTCAATGTGGAGGCTTTATACAGGGGGTACCGGTACAGAGTCAATGTGGAGGCTATATACAGGGTATTACGGCACAGAGTCAATGTGGAGGCTATGTACAGGGTGTACCGGTACAGAGTCAATGTGGAGGCTATATACAGGGGGTACCGGTACAGAGTCAATGTGGAGACTATATACAGGGGGTACCGGTACAGAGTCAATGTGGAGGCTCCATACAGGGGGGTACAGAGTCAATGTGGAGGCTATATACAGGGTATTATGGTACAGAGTCAATGTGGAGGCTATATACAGGGGGTACCGGTACAGAGTCAATGTGGAGGCTATATACAGGGGGGTACAGAGTCAATGTGGAGGCTATATACAGGGGGGTACAGAGTCAATGTGGAGGCTATATACAGGGGGGTACAGAGTCAATGTGGAGGCTATATACAGGGGGGTACAGAGTCAATGTGGAGGCTATATACAGGGGGTACAGGTACAAGAGTCAATGTGGAGCCTATATACAGGGGGTACCGGTACAGAGTCAATGTGGAGGCTATATACAGGGGGTACCGGTACAGAGTCAATGTGGAGACTATATACAGGGGGTACCAGTACAGAGTCAATGTGGAGGCTATATACAGGGGGTACCGGTACAGAGTCATGTGGAGGCTATATACAGGGGGGTACAGAGTCAATGTGGAGGCTATATACAGGGGCGTACAGAGTCAATGTGGAGGCTATATACAGGGAGTACAGAGTCAATGTGGAGGCCATATACAGGGGGTACCGGTACAGAGTCAATGTGGAGGCTATATACAGGGGGTACAGAATCAATGTGGAGGCTATATACAGGGGGGTACAGAGTCAATGTGGAGGCTATATACAGGGGGTACAGAATCAATGTGGAGGCTATATACAGGGGGGTACAGAGTCAATGTGGAGGCTATATACAGGGTATTACGGTACAGAGTCAATGTGGAGGATATATACAGGGGTACTGGTACAGAGTCAATGTGGAGGCTATATACAGGGGTTACCGGTACAGAGTCAATGTGGAGGCTATATACAGGGGGTACCGGTACAGAGTCAATGTGGAGACTATATACAGGGGGTACCAGTACAGAGTCAATGTGGAGGCTATATACAGGGGGTACCGGTACAGAGTCAATGTGGAGGCTATATACAGAGGTGTACCAGTACAGAGTCAATGTGGAGGCTATATACAGGGGGTACAGAGTCAATGTGGAGGCTATATACAGGGTATTACGGTACAGAGTCAATGTGGAGGCTATATACAGGGGGGTACAGAGTCAATGTGGAGGCTATATACAGGGGGTACCGGTACAGAGTCAATGTGGAGGCTATATACAGGGGGTACCGTACAGAGTCAATGTGGAGGCTATATACAGGGTGTTACGGTACAGAGTCAATGTGGAGGCTATATACAGGGGGTACCGGTACAGAGTCAATGTGGAGGCTATATACAGGGGGTACCGGTACAGAGTCAATGTGGAGGCTATATACAGGGTGTTACGGTACAGAGTCAATGTGGAGGCTATATACAGGGTGTTATGGTACAGAGTCAACGTGGAGGCTATATACAGGGGGTACCGGTACAGAGTCAATGTGGAGGCTATATACAGGGGGTACCGGTACAGAGTCAATGTGGAGGCTATATACAGGGTGTTACGGTACAGAGTCAATGTGGAGGCTATATACAGGGTGTTACGGTACAGAGTCAATGTGGAGGCTATATACAGGGTGTTATGGTACAGAGTCAACGTGGAGGCTATATACAGGGGGTACCGGTACAGAGTCAATGTGGAGGCTATATACAGGGGGTACCGGTACAGAGTCAATGTGGAGGCTATATACAGGGTGTTACGGTACAGAGTCAATGTGGAGGTGGTTAAATAAAAAATTACCTCAGACTGTATATATTACCAACCTCATCAGACTGTATATATTACCAACCTCATCAGACTGTATATATTACCAACATCATCAGACTGTATATATTACCAACCTCATCAGACTGTATATATTACCAACCTCATCAGACTGTATATATTACCAACCTCATCAGACTGTATATATTACCAACCTCATCAGACTGTATATATTACCAACCTCATCAGACTATATATATTACCAACCTCATCAGACTGTATATATTACCAACCTCATCAGACTGTATAAATCACCAACCTCATCAGACTGTATATATTACCAACCTCATCAGACTGTATATATTACCATTCACTCTACATCACTCCTTCTGATGGAGGGAGGATGCTGGTCCTGTGTGTCAAATCAAATCATTATTTGTCACATGGGTCATGAATAACAGGTGTAGCCTTCGTCTTATGTATTGAACAGCTCAACATTGTTTAGTGACTGAGCTCTGATACATAACTGACATGCAGGTTCATGGGAGCACTGACCAGCACTGAACAGCACTGAACAACACTGAACAGCACTGACCAGCACTGACCAGCACTGACCAGCACTGAACAGCACTGAACAGCACTGAACAGCACTGACCAGCACTGAACAGCACTGAACAGCACTGACCAGCACTGAACAGCACTGAACAGCACTGAACAGTGTAGGAGTACATAACTATGGTATGTATGAAATGTGATGATTTTAGATTTAAGAATGCAATAATAATAATAATGTGACCACATCTTGGCATTTATATATAGTCTTAGTTATAGTTACCTTCAGAAATGTGTTGAAATAAAAAACCTGGCTGAGAAATATTGACTATTGTGTGCAGTCAAGTTGGTAGAAGAAGAGTTAGGAAGAGCTATAGAAAATGCATAGCCTACTGGAATCACCTGCCACGTTTTTAAAAATGTAGTTACTGGGGCCGTCTTCTCTTTCTTCTTGTGAGTCATTTAAACTGAATCATCTGTGATGTTCTGGGACACATAATGACCAAATGGTGATAGCCGTGTAATGTAGGGCCCTAAACCCTGGCGTCCTTATCATTACTATGTTTACTGTTCCGCTGAAAAACCCCAAACAGTGTTCTATTTACCCAGAAAGCTTTTCATCTGCCCTCTAGTGCCTCTGGGACTATGGGAAACGCTCCGCTGGTGGGTCTGGAGCAGAGATAGCTTTGACCGCAACTAGGATACCAATGGGACATTTATATTTACCATTCGGACATGTACATGTAGATAATAAAGTACATTTCAGAATCGTAAATATCGTAGTTTTAGGTCGAAGCTAGAGTAGAGAGTACCCCATGCGGGGGAATAGAGTTAACAAAATGGAGGTTTAATGGTGAGAGAAGAGGGACAATTCACATCTAGTTTCACCACTGTATTACATCATAGAAGAATAGATCCAGGAGAATCCTATAGACATCACAGTTGGAGAGTGTTGGAGCATCCATTGACTATAAGAGGAGAAGAAGAATCAGAATCCTATAGACATCACAGTTGGAGAGTGTTGGAGTATCCATTGACTATAATAGGAAGTGAATTGTATTGTGGCAGCAGTAGATCAGAGAATACTCTGCCTTCTCTTTCTTCCGCACAACATTGCTAATTGTGAATGTCGATCTGAGTAGGGTTCAGATTTAGTCAGGGGTGTAAAGTACTTCAATAAAAGTACTACTTAAGTAGTTTTTTTTTGCGGGAATCTGTACTTCACTTTACTATTTATGTTTTTGACATCTTTTTCTTCACTACATTCCTAAAGAAAATAATGTACTTTTTACTCCATACATTTTCTTTGACACTCAAAAATACGAATTATATTTCTAATACTTATCAGGATAGGACAATTGTTCAATTCACACACTTATCAAGAGAACATCCCTACTGCCTCTGATCCCTATTCAGAGAACATCCCTACTGCCTGATCCCTATCAAGAAAACATCCCTACTGCTTCTGATCCCTATCAAGAAAACATCCCTACTGCTTCTGATCCCTATCAAGAAAACATCCCTACTGCCTCTGATCTCTATCAAGAAAACATCCCTACTGCCTTTGATCCCTATCAAGAGAACATCCCTACTGTTTCTGATCCCTATCAAGAAAACATCCCTACTGCCTCTGATCCCTATCAAGAGAACATCCCTACTGCCTCTGATCCCTATCAAGAGAACATCCCTACTGCCTCTGATCCCTATCAAGAAAACATCCCTACTGCCTCTGATCCCTATCAAGAGAACATCCCTACTGCCTCTGATCCTTATCAAGAGAACATCCCTACTGCCTCTGATCCCTATCAAGAAAACATCCCTACTGCCTCTATGGAACTTCCATACTGCCTCTGATCCCTATCAAGAGAACTTCCCTACTGCCTCTGATCCTTATCAAGAGAACATCCCTACTGCCTCTGATCCCTATCAAGAGAGCATCCCTACTGCCTCTGAGCCCTATCAAGAAAACATCCCTACTGCCTCTGATCCCTATCAAGAGAACATCCCTACTGCCCCTGATCCCTATCAAGAGAACATCCCTACTGCCCCTGATCCCTATCAAGAGAACATCCCTACTGCCCCTGATCCCTATCAAGAGAACATCCCTACTGCCCCTGATCCCTATCAAGAGAACATCCCTACTGCCCCTGATCCCTATCAAGAGAACATCCCTACTGCCCCTGATCCCTATCAAGAGAACATCCCTACTGCCCCTGATCCCTATCAAGAGAACATCCCTACTGCCTCTGATCCCTACTGCCTCTGATCCCTATCAAGAGAACTCCCCTATTGCCTCTTATCCCTATCAAGAGAAAATCCCTACTGCCTCTGATCCCTACTGCCTCTGATCCCTACTGCCTCTGATCCCTATCAAGAGAACTGATCTGGCGGACTCACGAAACACAAATGCTTCGTTTGTAAATGATGTCTGAGTGTTGGAATGTGCCTCTGGCTATCTGTAAATGATGTCTGAGTGTTGGAATGTGCCTCTGGCTATCTGTAAATGATGTCTGAGTGTTGGAATGTGCCTCTGGCTATCTGTAAATGATGTCTGAGTGTTGGAATGTGCCTCTGGCTATCTGTAAATGATGTCTGAGTGTTGGAATGTGCCTCTGGCTATCTGTAAATGATGTCTGAGTGTTGGAATGTGCCTCTGGCTATCTGTAAATGATGTCTGAGTGTTGGAATGTGCCTCTGGCTATCTGTAAATGATGTCTGAGTGTTGGAATGTGCCTCTGGCTATCTGTAAATGATGTCTGAGTGTTGGAATGTGCCTCTGGCTATCTGTAAATGATGTCTGAGTGTTGGAATGTGCCTCTGGCTATCTGTAAATGATGTCTGAGTGTTGGAATGTGCCTCTGGCTATCTGTAAATGATGTCTGAGTGTTGGAATGTGCCTCTGGCTATCTGTAAATGATGTCTGAGTGTTGGAATGTGCCTCTGGCTATCTGTAAATGATGTCTGAGTGTTGGAATGTGCCTCTGGCTATCTGTAAATGATGTCTGAGTGTTGGAATGTGCCTCTGGCTATCTGTAAATGATGTCTGAGTGTTGGAATGTGCCTCTGGCTATCTGTAAATGATGTCTGAGTGTTGGAATGTGCCTCTGGCTATCTGTAAATGATGTCTGAGTGTTGGAATGTGCCTCTGGCTATCTGTAAATGATGTCTGAGTGTTGGAATGTGCCTCTGGCTATCTGTAAATGATGTCTGAGTGTTGGAATGTGCCTCTGGCTATCTGTAAATGATGTCTGAGTGTTGGAATGTGCCTCTGGCTATCTGTAAATGATGTCTGAGTGTTGGAATGTGCCTCTGGCTATCTGTAAATGATGTCTGAGTGTTGGAATGTGCCTCTGGCTATCTGTAAATGATGTCTGAGTGTTGGAATGTGCCTCTGGCTATCTGTAAAATAAAATACCAAGAAAATGATGCCGTCAGGTTTGCTTAATATAAGGAATATAAAATAATTTTTACTTTGACTTTTGATACTTAAAGCTTACTCAAGTAGTACTGGCACTGGGTGACTTTCACTAAGGTATCTTTACTTTTACTCAAGTATGACAAATGCATACTTTTTCACCAGTGGATTTATTTAGCCAGTCGGTCCAGACCGGGTACAAATGTGTTGGTAAAAGGAGCCTGCCTGGCGGATGTTATCCCTGGCAAGACAAGTCCTGTGGAATCCAGCTACTGATTGTTGAGCGGTAACAGCTGAGGATCCCCCATGACATGTTTCAGTCCCGTTGTGACAACCCAACCAGAATTCAGCTACTGATTGTTGAGAGGTAACAGCTGAGGATCCCCCTGACATGTTTCAGTCCCGTTGTGACAACCCAACCAGAATTCAGCTACTGATTGTTGAGAGGTAACAGCTGAGGATCCCCCATGACATGTTTCAGTCCCGTTGTGACAACCCAACCAGAATTCAGCTACTGATTGTTGAGAGGTAACAGCTGAGGATCCCCCTGACATGTTTCAGTCCCGTTGTGACAACCCAACCAGAATTCAGCTACTGATTGTTGAGAGGTAACAGCTGAGGATCCCCCTGACATGTTTCAGTCCCGTTGTGACAACCCAACCAGAATTCAGCTACTGATTGTTGAGAGGTAACAGCTGGGGATCCCCCTGACATGTTTCAGTCCCGTTGTGACAACCCAACCAGAATTCAGCTACTGATTGTTGAGAGGTAACAGCTGGGGATCCCCCTGACATGTCTCAGTCCCGTTGTGACAACCCAACCAGAATTCAGCTACTGATTGTTGAGAGGTAACAGCTGAGGATCCCCCTGACATGTTTCAGTCCCGTTGTGACAACCCAACCAGAATTCAGCTACTGATTGTTGAGAGGTAACAGCTGAGGATCCCCCATGACATGTTTCAGTCCCGTTGTGACAACCCAACCAGAATTCAGCTACTGATTGTTGAGAGGTAACAGCTGAGGATCCCCATGACATGTTTCAGTCCCGTTGTGACAACCCAACCAGAATTCAGCTACTGATTGTTGAGAGGTAACAGCTGAGGATCCCCCTGACATGTTTCAGTCCCGTTGTGACAACCCAACCAGAATTCAGCTACTGATTGTTGAGAGGTAACAGCTGAGGATCCCCCATGACATGTTTCAGTCCCGTTGTGACAACCCAACCAGAATTCAGCTACTGATTGTTGAGAGGTAACAGCTGAGGATCCCCCTGACATGTTTCAGTCCCGTTGTGACAACCCAACCAGAATTCAGCTACTGATTGTTGAGAGGTAACAGCTGAGGATCCCCCTGACATGTTTCAGTCCCGTTGTGACAACCCAACCAGAATTCAGCTACTGATTGTTGAGAGCTAACAGCTGAGGATCCCCCTGACATGTTTCAGTCCCGTTGTGACAACCCAACCAGAATTCAGCTACTGATTGTTGAGAGGTAACAGCTGAGGATCCCCCCTGACATGTTTCAGTCCCGTTGTGACAACCCAACCAGAATTCAGCTACTGATTGTTGAGAGGTAACAGCTGAGGATCCCCATGACAACCTACCAGACAGCCAGCTGGATCTTACTGAGTGATGCCCGTGTAAAGGAAGTCACACTGCTCGCTAAAGGAAGTACTACTTCTTCCTGATTCGGCCCATACCTGGTGTGAACTCAGGACCTCTGCCTTGCTAGCATACGTGATTGCCCTCCTGAAGCATCTTAGCAGGAGGCTAAGAAAAGCTAGTGGAGACACTTCAGGCTGAGTAAGTTTAATATGCTACATCCACTGTGAAAATATTTTGGGGCCTAGGGTGCTCTTTCCCAGATCATTCAAAACCACTAGGCTAGCCAGGTTTTTAGGGGGGCAGTTTTAACAAAAGAAAGACATTGTTCCTCATAAGCAACAGCAAGAATTCCCTTTTGGATTAACTATGTCTATTCAACATCATGATTACAAAATGCTTGATCAAG
Source organism: Oncorhynchus kisutch (assembly GCF_002021735.2). Classification (NCBI taxonomy): domain Eukaryota; kingdom Metazoa; phylum Chordata; class Actinopteri; order Salmoniformes; family Salmonidae; genus Oncorhynchus; species Oncorhynchus kisutch. The sequence goes on from NC_034181.2 coordinate 2,896,110, forward strand.
AAAACGCAACAAGAAACTAGGAGAGCTGTTTGATTGACGAGGGAGCTTTAGTTTCCGAGGCGACTGAACAACTGTTTTCATACAGAACACCCCATCACACTACTTCCTACCTCATAGTGAGAACATTTCTAAATTCGTCCTGAGAAGACAATCCTTAGAGAGAGAAAAGCATGACTTGAAAGCAGTCATTGGGTGGGTGGGGTGAAATTTGTTTGCAACTTAGGACTGATCTTAGCAAGTCGACCAAAACCACATTTAGAAGCAAAACAACAATCAACTCTTGAAAGTGACTGTGATAAATGTGATAAACTCTTCACCCTGTCACCTACACTATTTCCTACAGAATACACAAGGGACCCCCTTTAATGGACCTTATTTTGGGGGGATTTTTTAATGTTCTGATGTTGGAGGGTTTTTTTTGTAAACAGGAGCAGACATTGCAGTAAATTAGGCCTTGGAGCCGAGGCTAGGAACGGGATGGATATGAATAAGTCCTCTAGTAATTGTCTGCTTAGTATGTAATTGTCTCCTCTATCGCATTACACTGGGTGGTGTCCTCTATCGCATTACACTGGGTGGTGTCCTCTATCGCATTACACTGGGTGGTGTCCTCTATCGCATTACACTGGGTGGTGTCCTCTAACACATTACACTGGGGGGTGTCCTCTAACACATTACACTGGGTGGTGTCCTCTATCGCATTACACTGGGTGGTGTCCTCTATCACATTACTCTGGGTGGTGTCAGCTCTGGCTCCTCTATCACATTAAACTGGGTGGTGTCAGCTCTGGCTCCTCTATCCCATTACACTGGGTGGTGTCCTCTATCACATTAAACTGGGTGGTGTCAGCTCTGGCTCCTCAATCACATTACACTGGGTGGTGTCAGCTCTGGCTCCTATATCACATTACACTGGGTGGTGTCAGCTCTGGCTCCTCTATCACATTACACTGGGTGGTGTCAGCTCTGGCTCCTCTATCACATTACACTGGGTGGTGTCCTCTATCGCATTAAACTGGGTGGTGTCAGCTCTGGCTCCTCTATCACATTACACTGGGTGGTGTCAGCTCTGGCTCCTCTATCACATTACACTGGGTGGTGTCAGCTCTGGCTCCTCTATCACATTAAACTGGGTGGTGTCCTCTATCTCATTACTCTGGGTGGTGTCAGCTCTGGCTCCTCTATCACATTACACTGGGTGGTGTCCTCTATCACATTAAACTGGGTGGTGTCAGCTCTGGCTCCTCTATCACATTAAACTGGGTGGTGTCAGCTCTGGCTCCTCTATCGCATTAAACTGGGTGGTGTCAGCTCTGGCTCCTCTATCACATTACTCTGGGTGGTGTCCGCTCTGGCTCCTCTATCACGTTAAACTGGGTGGTGTCATCTCTGGCTCCTCTATCACATTACACTGGGTGGTGTCATCTCTGGCTCCTCTATCACATTAAACTGGGTGGTGTCCTCTATCACATTACTCTGGGTGGTGTCAGCTCTGGCTCCTCTATCACATTAAACTGGGTGGTGTCATCTCTGGCTCCTCTATCACATTAAACTGGGTGGTGTCCTCTATCACATTACACTGGGTGGTGTCAGCTCTGGCTCCTCTATCACATTAAACTGGGTGGTGTCAGCTCTGGCTCCTCTATCACATTACACTGTGTGGTGTCAGCTCTGGCTCCTCTATCACATTACACTGGGTGGTGTCAGCTCTGGCTCCTCTATCACATTAAACTGGGTGGTGTCAGCTCTGGCTCCTCTATCACATTACACTGGGTGGTGTCAGCTCTGGCTCCTCTATCACATTACACTGGGTGGTGTCCTCTATCGCATTACACTGGGTGGTGTCCTCTATCGCATTACACTGGGTGGTGTCTATCACATTACACTGGGTGGTGTCCTCTATCACATCACAATGGGTGGTGTCCTCTATCACATTACACTGGGTGGTGTCCTCTATCACATCACACTGGGTGGTGTCCTCTATCACATCACACTGGGTGGTGTCCTCTATCACATCACACTGGGTGGTGACCTCTATCACATTACACTGGGTGGTGTCCTCTATCACATTACACTGGGTGGTGTCCTCTATCGCATTAAACTGGGTGGTGTCAGCTCTGGCTCCTCTATCACATTACACTGGGTGGTGTCAGCTCTGGCTCCTCTATCACATTACACTGGGTGGTGTCAGCTCTGGCTCCTCTATCACATTAAACTGGGTGGTGTCCTCTATCACATTAAACTGGGTGGTGTCCTCTATCTCATTACTCTGGGTGGTGTCAGCTCTGGCTCCTCTATCACATTAAACTGGGTGGTGTCAGCTCTGGCTCCTCTATCACATTAAACTGGGTGGTGTCATCTCTGGCTCCTCTATCACATTACACTGGGTGGTGTCCTCTATCACATTAAACTGGGTGGTGTCAGCTCTGGCTCCTCTATCACATTAAACTGGGTGGTGTCTTTCCCAGATCATTCAAAACCACTAGGCTAGCCAGGTTTTTAGGGGGGCAGTTTTAACAAAAGAAAGACATTGTTCCTCATAAGCAACAGCAAGAATTCCCTTTTGGATTAACTATGTCTATTCAACATCATGATTACAAAATGCTTGATCAAGAAAACGCAACAAGAAACTAGGAGAGCTGTTTGATTGACGAGGGAGCTTTAGTTTCCGAGGCGACTGAACAACTGTTTTCATACAGAACACCCCATCACACTACTTCCTACCTCATAGTGAGAACATTTCTAAATTCGTCCTGAGAAGACAATCCTTAGAGAGAGAAAAGCATGACTTGAAAGCAGTCATTGGGTGGGTGGGGTGAAATTTGTTTGCAACTTAGGACTGATCTTAGCAAGTCGACCAAAACCACATTTAGAAGCAAAACAACAATCAACTCTTGAAAGTGACTGTGATAAATGTGATAAACTCTTCACCCTGTCACCTACACTATTTCCTACAGAATACACAAGGGACCCCCTTTAATGGACCTTATTTTGGGGGGATTTTTTAATGTTCTGATGTTGGAGGGGTTTTTTTGTAAACAGGAGCAGACATTGCAGTAAATTAGGCCTTGGAGCCGAGGCTAGGAACGGGATGGATATGAATAAGTCCTCTAGTAATTGTCTGCTTAGTATGTAATTGTCTCCTCTATCGCATTACACTGGGTGGTGTCCTCTATCGCATTACACTGGGTGGTGTCCTCTATCGCATTACACTGGGTGGTGTCCTCTATCGCATTACACTGGGTGGTGTCCTCTAACACATTACACTGGGGGGTGTCCTCTAACACATTACACTGGGTGGTGTCCTCTATCGCATTACACTGGGTGGTGTCCTCTATCACATTACTCTGGGTGGTGTCAGCTCTGGCTCCTCTATCACATTAAACTGGGTGGTGTCAGCTCTGGCTCCTCTATCCCATTACACTGGGTGGTGTCCTCTATCACATTAAACTGGGTGGTGTCAGCTCTGGCTCCTCAATCGCATTACACTGGGTGGTGTCCTCTATCACATTACTCTGGGTGGTGTCAGCTCTGGCTCCTCTATCACATTAAACTGGGTGGTGTCAGCTCTGGCTCCTCTATCCCATTACACTGGGTGGTGTCCTCTATCACATTAAACTGGGTGGTGTCAGCTCTGGCTCCTCAATCACATTACACTGGGTGGTGTCAGCTCTGGCTCCTATATCACATTACACTGGGTGGTGTCAGCTCTGGCTCCTCTATCACATTACACTGGGTGGTGTCAGCTCTGGCTCCTCTATCACATTACACTGGGTGGTGTCCTCTATCGCATTAAACTGGGTGGTGTCAGCTCTGGCTCCTCTATCACATTACACTGGGTGGTGTCAGCTCTGGCTCCTCTATCACATTACACTGGGTGGTGTCAGCTCTGGCTCCTCTATCACATTAAACTGGGTGGTGTCCTCTATCACATTAAACTGGGTGGTGTCCTCTATCTCATTACTCTGGGTGGTGTCAGCTCTGGCTCCTCTATCACATTACACTGGGTGGTGTCCTCTATCACATTAAACTGGGTGGTGTCAGCTCTGGCTCCTCTATCACATTAAACTGGGTGGTGTCAGCTCTGGCTCCTCTATCGCATTAAACTGGGTGGTGTCAGCTCTGGCTCCTCTATCACATTACTCTGGGTGGTGTCCGCTCTGGCTCCTCTATCACGTTAAACTGGGTGGTGTCATCTCTGGCTCCTCTATCACATTACACTGGGTGGTGTCATCTCTGGCTCCTCTATCACATTAAACTGGGTGGTGTCCTCTATCACATTACTCTGGGTGGTGTCAGCTCTGGCTCCTCTATCACATTAAACTGGGTGGTGTCATCTCTGGCTCCTCTATCACATTAAACTGGGTGGTGTCCTCTATCACATTACACTGGGTGGTGTCAGCTCTGGCTCCTCTATCACATTAAACTGGGTGGTGTCAGCTCTGGCTCCTCTATCACATTACACTGTGTGGTGTCAGCTCTGGCTCCTCTATCACATTACACTGGGTGGTGTCAGCTCTGGCTCCTCTATCACATTAAACTGGGTGGTGTCAGCTCTGGCTCCTCTATCACATTACACTGGGTGGTGTCAGCTCTGGCTCCTCTATCACATTACACTGGGTGGTGTCCTCTATCGCATTACACTGGGTGGTGTCCTCTATCGCATTACACTGGGTGGTGTCTATCACATTACACTGGGTGGTGTCCTCTATCACATCACAATGGGTGGTGTCCTCTATCACATTACACTGGGTGGTGTCCTCTATCACATCACACTGGGTGGTGTCCTCTATCACATCACACTGGGTGGTGTCCTCTATCACATCACACTGGGTGGTGACCTCTATCACATTACACTGGGTGGTGTCCTCTATCACATTACACTGGGTGGTGTCCTCTATCACATTACACTGGGTGGTGTCCTCTATCACATTACACTGGGTGGTGTCCTCTATCACATTACACTGTGTGGTGTCAGCTCTGGCTCCTATATCACATTAAACTGGGTGGTGTCAGCTCTGGCTCCTATCACATTACACTGGGAGGTGTCAGCTCTGGCTCCTCTATCACATTAAACTGGGTGGTGTCAGCTCTGGCTCCTCTATCACATTACACTGGGTGGTGTCAGCTCTGGCTCCTATATCACATTAAACTGGGTGGTGTCAGCTCTGGCTCCTATCACATTACACTGGGAGGTGTCAGCTCTGGCTCCTCTATCACATTAAACTGGGTGGTGTCAGCTCTGGCTCCTCTATCACATTACACTGGGTGGTGTCAGCTCTGGCTCCTCTATCACATTAAACTGGGTGGTGTCAGCTCTGGCTCCTCTATCACATTACACTGGGTGGTGTCAGCTCTGGCTCCTCTATCACATTACACTGGGTGGTGTCAGCTCTGGCTCCTCTATCACATTAAACTGGGTGGTGTCAGCTCTGGCTCCTCTATCACATTACACTGGGTGGTGTCAGCTCTGGCTCCTCTATCCCATTACACTGGGTGGTGTCAGCTCTGGCTCCTCTATCCCATTACACTGGGTGGTGTCAGCTCTGGCTCCTCTATCACATTAAACTGGGTGGTGTCAGCTCTGGCTCCTCTATCCCATTACACTGGGTGGTGTCCTCTATCGCATTACACTGGGTGGTGTCCTCTATCGCATTACACTGGGTGGTGTCTATCACATTACACTGGGTGGTGTCCTCTATCACATCACACTGGGTGGTGTCCTCTATCACATCACACTGGGTGGTGTCCTCTATCACATCACACTGGGTGGTGACCTCTATCACATTACACTGGGTGGTGTCCTCTATCACATTACACTGGGTGGTGTCCTCTATCACATTACACTGGGTGGTGTCCTCTATCACATTACACTGGGTGGTGTCCTCTATCACATTACACTGTGTGGTGTCAGCTCTGGCTCCTATATCACATTAAACTGGGTGGTGTCAGCTCTGGCTCCTATCACATTACACTGGGAGGTGTCAGCTCTGGCTCCTATCACATTACACTGGGAGGTGTCAGCTCTGGCTCCTCTATCACATTAAACTGGGTGGTGTCAGCTCTGGCTCCTCTATCACATTACACTGGGTGGTGTCAGCTCTGGCTCCTATATCACATTAAACTGGGTGGTGTCAGCTCTGGCTCCTATCACATTACACTGGGAGGTGTCAGCTCTGGCTCCTCTATCACATTAAACTGGGTGGTGTCAGCTCTGGCTCCTCTATCACATTACACTGGGTGGTGTCAGCTCTGGCTCCTCTATCACATTAAACTGGGTGGTGTCAGCTCTGGCTCCTCTATCACATTACACTGGGTGGTGTCAGCTCTGGCTCCTCTATCACATTACACTGGGTGGTGTCAGCTCTGGCTCCTCTATCACATTAAACTGGGTGGTGTCAGCTCTGGCTCCTCTATCACATTACACTGGGTGGTGTCAGCTCTGGCTCCTCTATCCCATTACACTGGGAGGTGTCAGCTCTGGCTCCTATCACATTACACTGGGAGGTGTCAGCTCTGGCTCCTCTATCACATTAAACTGGGTGGTGTCAGCTCTGGCTCCTCTATCACATTACACTGGGTGGTGTCAGCTCTGGCTCCTATATCACATTAAACTGGGTGGTGTCAGCTCTGGCTCCTATCACATTACACTGGGAGGTGTCAGCTCTGGCTCCTCTATCACATTAAACTGGGTGGTGTCAGCTCTGGCTCCTCTATCACATTACACTGGGTGGTGTCAGCTCTGGCTCCTCTATCACATTAAACTGGGTGGTGTCAGCTCTGGCTCCTCTATCACATTACACTGGGTGGTGTCAGCTCTGGCTCCTCTATCACATTACACTGGGTGGTGTCAGCTCTGGCTCCTCTATCACATTAAACTGGGTGGTGTCAGCTCTGGCTCCTCTATCACATTACACTGGGTGGTGTCAGCTCTGGCTCCTCTATCCCATTACACTGGGTGGTGTCAGCTCTGGCTCCTCTATCCCATTACACTGGGTGGTGTCAGCTCTGGCTCCTCTATCACATTAAACTGGGTGGTGTCAGCTCTGGCTCCTCTATCCCATTACACTGGGTGGTGTCCTCTATCGCATTACACTGGGTGGTGTCCTCTATCGCATTACACTGGGTGGTGTCTATCACATTACACTGGGTGGTGTCCTCTATCACATCACACTGGGTGGTGTCCTCTATCACATCACACTGGGTGGTGTCCTCTATCACATCACACTGGGTGGTGACCTCTATCACATTACACTGGGTGGTGTCCTCTATCACATTACACTGGGTGGTGTCCTCTATCACATTACACTGGGTGGTGTCCTCTATCACATTACACTGGGTGGTGTCCTCTATCACATTACACTGTGTGGTGTCAGCTCTGGCTCCTATATCACATTAAACTGGGTGGTGTCAGCTCTGGCTCCTATCACATTACACTGGGAGGTGTCAGCTCTGGCTCCTCTATCACATTAAACTGGGTGGTGTCAGCTCTGGCTCCTCTATCACATTACACTGGGTGGTGTCAGCTCTGGCTCCTATATCACATTAAACTGGGTGGTGTCAGCTCTGGCTCCTATCACATTACACTGGGAGGTGTCAGCTCTGGCTCCTCTATCACATTAAACTGGGTGGTGTCAGCTCTGGCTCCTCTATCACATTACACTGGGTGGTGTCAGCTCTGGCTCCTCTATCACATTAAACTGGGTGGTGTCAGCTCTGGCTCCTCTATCACATTACACTGGGTGGTGTCAGCTCTGGCTCCTCTATCACATTACACTGGGTGGTGTCAGCTCTGGCTCCTCTATCACATTAAACTGGGTGGTGTCAGCTCTGGCTCCTCTATCACATTACACTGGGTGGTGTCAGCTCTGGCTCCTCTATCCCATTACACTGGGTGGTGTCAGCTCTGGCTCCTCTATCCCATTACACTGGGTGGTGTCAGCTCTGGCTCCTCTATCACATTAAACTGGGTGGTGTCAGCTCTGGCTCCTCTATCCCATTACACTGGGTGGTGTCCTCTATCGCATTACACTGGGTGGTGTCCTCTATCGCATTACACTGGGTGGTGTCTATCACATTACACTGGGTGGTGTCCTCTATCACATCACACTGGGTGGTGTCCTCTATCACATCACACTGGGTGGTGTCCTCTATCACATTACACTGGGTGGTGTCCTCTATCACATCACACTGGGTGGTGTCCTCTATCACATCACACTGGGTGGTGACCTCTATCACATTACACTGGGTGGTGTCCTCTATCACATTACACTGGGTGGTGTCCTCTATCACATTACACTGGGTGGTGTCAGCTCTGGCTCCTCTATCACATTAAACTGGGTGGTGTCAGCTCTGGCTCCTCTATCACATTACACTGTGTGGTGTCAGCTCTGGCTCCTCTATCACATTACACTGGGTGGTGTCAGCTCTGGCTCCTCTATCACATTAAACTGGGTGGTGTCAGCTCTGGCTCCTCTATCACATTACACTGGGTGGTGTCCTCTATCGCATTACACTGGGTGGTGTCCTCTATCGCATTACACTGGGTGGTGTCTATCACATTACACTGGGTGGTGTCCTCTATCACATCACAATGGGTGGTGTCCTCTATCACATTACACTGGGTGGTGTCCTCTATCACATCACACTGGGTGGTGTCCTCTATCACATCACACTGGGTGGTGTCCTCTATCACATCACACTGGGTGGTGACCTCTATCACATTACACTGGGTGGTGTCCTCTATCACATTACACTGGGTGGTGTCCTCTATCACATTACACTGGGTGGTGTCCTCTATCACATTACACTGGGTGGTGTCCTCTATCACATTACACTGTGTGGTGTCAGCTCTGGCTCCTATATCACATTAAACTGGGTGGTGTCAGCTCTGGCTCCTATCACATTACACTGGGAGGTGTCAGCTCTGGCTCCTCTATCACATTAAACTGGGTGGTGTCAGCTCTGGCTCCTCTATCACATTACACTGGGTGGTGTCAGCTCTGGCTCCTATATCACATTAAACTGGGTGGTGTCAGCTCTGGCTCCTATCACATTACACTGGGAGGTGTCAGCTCTGGCTCCTCTATCACATTAAACTGGGTGGTGTCAGCTCTGGCTCCTCTATCACATTACACTGGGTGGTGTCAGCTCTGGCTCCTCTATCACATTAAACTGGGTGGTGTCAGCTCTGGCTCCTCTATCACATTACACTGGGTGGTGTCAGCTCTGGCTCCTCTATCACATTACACTGGGTGGTGTCAGCTCTGGCTCCTCTATCACATTAAACTGGGTGGTGTCAGCTCTGGCTCCTCTATCACATTACACTGGGTGGTGTCAGCTCTGGCTCCTCTATCCCATTACACTGGGTGGTGTCAGCTCTGGCTCCTCTATCCCATTACACTGGGTGGTGTCAGCTCTGGCTCCTCTATCACATTAAACTGGGTGGTGTCAGCTCTGGCTCCTCTATCCCATTACACTGGGTGGTGTCCTCTATCGCATTACACTGGGTGGTGTCCTCTATCGCATTACACTGGGTGGTGTCTATCACATTACACTGGGTGGTGTCCTCTATCACATCACACTGGGTGGTGTCCTCTATCACATCACACTGGGTGGTGTCCTCTATCACATCACACTGGGTGGTGACCTCTATCACATTACACTGGGTGGTGTCCTCTATCACATTACACTGGGTGGTGTCCTCTATCACATTACACTGGGTGGTGTCCTCTATCACATTACACTGGGTGGTGTCCTCTATCACATTACACTGTGTGGTGTCAGCTCTGGCTCCTATATCACATTAAACTGGGTGGTGTCAGCTCTGGCTCCTATCACATTACACTGGGAGGTGTCAGCTCTGGCTCCTCTATCACATTAAACTGGGTGGTGTCAGCTCTGGCTCCTCTATCACATTACACTGGGTGGTGTCAGCTCTGGCTCCTATATCACATTAAACTGGGTGGTGTCAGCTCTGGCTCCTATCACATTACACTGGGAGGTGTCAGCTCTGGCTCCTCTATCACATTAAACTGGGTGGTGTCAGCTCTGGCTCCTCTATCACATTACACTGGGTGGTGTCAGCTCTGGCTCCTCTATCACATTAAACTGGGTGGTGTCAGCTCTGGCTCCTCTATCACATTACACTGGGTGGTGTCAGCTCTGGCTCCTCTATCACATTACACTGGGTGGTGTCAGCTCTGGCTCCTCTATCACATTAAACTGGGTGGTGTCAGCTCTGGCTCCTCTATCACATTACACTGGGTGGTGTCAGCTCTGGCTCCTCTATCCCATTACACTGGGTGGTGTCAGCTCTGGCTCCTCTATCCCATTACACTGGGTGGTGTCAGCTCTGGCTCCTCTATCACATTAAACTGGGTGGTGTCAGCTCTGGCTCCTCTATCCCATTACACTGGGTGGTGTCCTCTATCGCATTACACTGGGTGGTGTCCTCTATCGCATTACACTGGGTGGTGTCTATCACATTACACTGGGTGGTGTCCTCTATCACATCACACTGGGTGGTGTCCTCTATCACATCACACTGGGTGGTGTCCTCTATCACATTACACTGGGTGGTGTCCTCTATCACATCACACTGGGTGGTGTCCTCTATCACATCACACTGGGTGGTGACCTCTATCACATTACACTGGGTGGTGTCCTCTATCACATTACACTGGGTGGTGTCCTCTATCACATTACACTGGGTGGTGTCAGCTCTGGCTCCTCTATCACATTACACTGGGTGGTGTCAGCTCTGGCTCCTCTATCCCATTACACTGGGTGGTGTCAGCTCTGGCTCCTCTATCCCATTACACTGGGTGGTGTCAGCTCTGGCTCCTCTATCACATTAAACTGGGTGGTGTCAGCTCTGGCTCCTATCACATTACTCTGGGTGGTGTCAGCTCTGGCTCCTATCACATTACTCTGGGTGGTGTCAGCTCTGGCTCCTCTATCACATTACACTGGGTGGTGGAGTTTGGGATCGGTGCCATGGGGAGGGCCTGGATTACTGGTCCCTTGTGACACGCGCACACACGCACACACACACGCACGCGCGCACGCACACGCACACACAGTATTGACTATAATCCCCATTAGTTCCTGCCAAGGCAGCAGCTACTCTTCCTGGGGTTTATTATGGATCCCCATTAGTTTCTGTCAAGGCAGCAGCTACTCTTCCTGGGGTTTATTATGGATCCTCATTAGTTCCTGTCAAGGCAGAAGCTACTCCTACTGTATTCTATTCTACTGTATTCTATTCTACTGTATTCTATCTTACTGTATTCTATCTTACTGTATTCTATCTTACTGTATTCTATCCTACTGTATTCTATTCTACTGTATTCTATCCTACTGTATTCTATTCTACTGTATTCTATTCTACTGTATTCTATTCTACTGTATTCTATCCTACTGTATTTTATCCTACTGTATTCTATTCTACTGTACTATCCTACTGTATTCTATCCTACTGTATTCTATCCTACTGTATTGTATTCTACTGTATTCTATCCTACTGTATTTTTATCCTACTGTATTCTATTCTACTGTATTCTATCCTACCGTATTCCATCCTACTGTATTCTATCCTACTGTGTTCTATCCTACTGTATTCTATCCTACTGTATTCTATCCTACTGTATTCTATTCTACTGTATTCTATTCTACTGTATTTTAGTCTACTGTATTTTAGTCTACTGTATTTTAGTCTACTGTATTCTATTCTACTGTATTCTATTCTACTGTATTCTCTTACTGTATTCTATTCTACTGTATTCTATTCTACTGTATTCTATTCTACTGTATTTTAGTCTACTGTATTCTATTCTACTGTATTCTATTCTACTGTATTCTATTCTACTGTATTTTAGTCTACTGTATTCTAGTCTACTGTATTCTATTCTACTGTATTCTATTCTACTGTATTTTAGTCTACTGTATTCTATTCTACTGTATTCTATGCTACTGTATTCTATGCTACTGTATTCTATGCTACTGTATTCTATTCTACTGTATTCTATTCTACTGTATTCTACTGTATTTTAGTCTATGCCACTCCAACATTGCTCATCCTAATATTGATATAATCCTTAATTCCATTGTTTTACTTTTAGGTTTGTGTTTTATTGTGTATTGTGAATTGTTAGATATAAACACAAGCATTTAGTTAGATACTACTGCACTGTTGGAGCTAGGAACACAAGCATTTAGCTAGACACTACTGCACTGTTGGAGCTAGGAACACAAGCATTTAGCTACATACTACTGCACTGTTGGAGCTAGGAACACAAGCATTTAGTTAGATACTACTGCACTGTTGGAGCTAGGAACACAAGCATTTAGTTAGATACTACTGCACTGTTGGAGCTAGGAACACAAGCATTTAGTTAGATACTACTGTACTGTTGGAGCTAGGAACACAAGCATTTAGTTAGATACTACTGCACTGTTGGAGCTAGGAACACAAACATTTAGTTAGATACTACTGTACTGTTGGAGCTAGGAACACAAGCATTTAGTTAGATACTACTGCACTGTTGGAGCTAGGAACACAAGCATTTAGTTAGATACTACTGCACTGTTGGAGCTAGGAACACAAGCATTTAGTTAGATACTACTGCACTGTTGGAGCTAGGAACACAAGCATTTAGTTAGATACTACTGTACTGTTGGAGCTAGGAACACAAGCATTGAGTTAGATACTACTGTTGGAGCTAGGAACACAAGCATTTAGTTAGATACTACTGCACTGTTAGAGCTAGGAACACAAGCATTTAGTTAGATACTACTGCACTGTTGGAGCTAGGAACACAAGCATTTAGTTAGATACCACTGCACTGTTGGAGCTAGGAACACAAGCATTTAGTTAGATACTACTGCACTGTTGGAGCTAGGAACACAAGCATTTAGTTAGATACTACTGCACTGTTGGAGCTAGGAACACAAGCATTTAGTTAGATACTACTGCACTGTTGGAGCTAGGAACACAAGCATTTAGTTAGATACTACTGCACTGTTGGAGCTAGGAACACAAGCATTTAGTTAGATACTACTGCACTGTTGGAGCTAGGAACACAAGCATTTAGTTAGATACTACTGCACTGTTGGAGCTAGGAACACAAGCATTTAGTTAGATACTACTGCACTGTTGGAGCTAGGAACACAAGCATTTAGTTAGATACTACTGCACTGTTGGAGCTAGGAACACAAGCATTTAGTTAGATACTACTGCACTGTTGGAGCTAGGAACACAAGCATTTAGTTAGATACTACTGCACTGTTGGAGCTAGGAACACAAGCATTTAGTTAGATACTACTGCACTGTTGGAGCTAGGAACACAAGCATTTAGTTAGATACTACTGCACTGTTGGAGCTAGGAACACAAGCATTTAGTTAGATACTACTGCACTGTTGGAGCTAGGAACACAAGCATTTAGTTAGATACTACTGCACTGTTGGAGCTAGGAACACAAGCATTTAGTTAGATACTACTGCACTGTTGGAGCTAGGAACACACGCATTTAGTTAGATACTACTGCACTGTTGGAGCTAGGAACACAAGCATTTAGTTAGATACTACTGCACTGTTGGAGCTAGGAACACAAGCATTTAGTTAGATACTACTGCACTGTTGGAGCTAGGAACACAAGCATTTAGTTAGATACTACTGTACTGTTGGAGCTAGGAACACAAGCATTTAGTTAGATACTACTGCACTGTTGGAGCTAGGAACACAAGCATTTAGTTAGATACTACTGTACTGTTGGAGCTAGGAACACAAGCATTGAGTTAGATACTACTGTTGGAGCTAGGAACACAAGCATTTAGTTAGATACTACTGCACTGTTGGAGCTAGAAACACAAGCATTTAGTTAGATACTACTGCACTGTTGGAGCTAGGAACACAAGCATTTAGTTAGATACTACTGCACTGTTGGAGCTAGGAACACAAGCATTTAGTTAGATATTACTGTACTGTTGGAGCTAGGAACACAAGCATTTAGTTAGATACTACTGCACTGTTGGAGCTAGGAACACAAGCATTTAGTTAGATATGACTGTACTGTTGGAGCTAGGAACACAAGCATTTAGTTAGATACTACTGCACTGTTGGAGCTAGGAACACAAGCATTTAGTTAGATACTACTGCACTGTTGGAGCTAGGAACACAAGCATTTAGTTAGATACTACTGCACTGTTGGAGCTAGGAACACAAGCATTTAGTTAGATACTACTGCACTGTTGGAGCTAGGAACACAAGCATTTAGTTAGATACTACTGCACTGTTGGAGCTAGGAACACAAGCATTTAGTTAGATACTACTGCACTGTTGGAGCTAGGAACACAAGCATTTAGTTAGATACTACTGCACTGTTGGAGCTAGGAACACAAGCATTTAGTTAGATACTACTGCACTGTTGGAGCTAGGAACACAAGCATTTAGTTAGATACTACTGCACTGTTGGAGCTAGGAACACAAGCATTTAGTTAGATATTACTGTTGGAGCTAGGAACACAAGCATTTAGTTAGATATTACTGCACCGTTGGAGCTAGGAACACAAGCATTTAGTTAGATACTACTGCACTGTTGGAGCTAGGAACACAAGCATTTAGTTAGATACTACTGCACTGTTGGAGCTAGGAACACAAGCATTTAGTTAGATATTACTGTACTGTTGGAGCTAGGAACACAAGCATTTAGTTAGATACTACTGCACTGTTGGAGCTAGGAACACAAGCATTTAGTTAGATACTACTGCACTGTTGGAGCTAGGAACACAAGCATTTAGTTAGATACTACTGCACTGTTGGAGCTAGGAACACAAGCATTTAGTTAGATACTACTGCACTGTTGGAGCTAGGAACACAAGCATTTAGTTAGATACTACTGCACTGTTGGAGCTAGGAACACAAGCATTTAGTTAGATACTACTGCACTGTTGGAGCTAGGAACACAAGCATTTAGTTAGATATTACTGTTGGAGCTAGGAACACAAGCATTTAGTTAGATATTACTGCACCGTTGGAGCTAGGAACACAAGCATTTAGTTAGATACTACTGCACTGTTGGAGCTAGGAACACAAGCATTTAGTTAGATACTACTGCACTGTTGGAGCTAGGAACACAAGCATTTAGTTAGATATGACTGTACTGTTGGAGCTAGGAACACAAGCATTTAGTTAGATATGACTGTACTGTTGGAGCTAGGAACACAAGCATTTAGTTAGATATGACTGTACTGTTGGAGCTAGGAACACAAGCATTTAGTTAAATATTACTGTTGGAGCTAGAAACACAAGCATTTAGTTAGATATTACTGTTGGAGCTAGGAACACAAGCATTTAGTTAGGTATTACTGTTGGAGCTAGGAACACAAGCATTTAGTTAGGTATTACTGTTGGAGCTAGGAACACAAGCATTTAGTTAGGTATTACTGTTGGAGCTAGGAACACAAGCATTGAGTTAGATACTACTGTTGGAGCTAGGAACACAAGCATTTAGTTAGATATTACTGTACTGTTGGAGCTAGGAACACAAGCATTTAGTTAAATATTACTGTTGGAGCTAGAAACACAAGCATTTAGTTAGATATTACTGTTGGAGCTAGGAACACAAGCATTTAGTTAGGTATTACTGTTGGAGCTAGGAACACAAGCATTTAGTTAGGTATTACTGTTGGAGCTAGGAACACAAGCATTTAGTTAGGTATTACTGTTGGAGCTAGGAACACAAGCATTTAGTTAGGTATTACTGTTGGAGCTAGGAACACAAGCATTTAGTTAGGTATTACTGTTGGAGCTAGGAACACAAGCATTTAGTTAGGTATTACTGTTGGAGCTAGGAACACAAGCATTGAGTTAGATACTACTGTTGGAGCTAGGAACACAAGCATTTAGTTAGATATTACTGCACTGTTGGAGCTAGGAACACAAGCATTTAGTTAGGTATTACTGTTGGAGCTAGGAACACAAGCATTTAGTTAGGTATTACTGTTGGAGCTAGGAACACAAGCATTTAGTTAGGTATTACTGTTGGAGCTAGGAACACAAGCATTTAGTTAGATATTACTGTTGGAGCTAGGAACACAAGCATTTAGTTAGATACTACTGTTGGAGCTAGGAACACAAGCATTTTGTTAGATATTACTGTACTGTTGGAGCTAGGAACACAAGCATTTAGTTAGATACTACTGCACTGTTGGAGCTAGGAACACAAGCATTTAGTTAGATACTACTGTACTGTTGGAGCTAGGAACACAAGCATTTAGTTAGGTATTACGGTTGGAGCTAGGAACACAAGCATTGAGTTAGATACTACTGTTGGAGTTAGGAACACAAGCATTTAGTTAGATATTACTGTTGGAGCTAGGAACACAAGCATTTAGTTAGATACTACTGTTGGAGCTAGGAACACAAGCATTTTGTTAGATATTACTGTACTGTTGGAGCTAGGAACACAAGCATTTAGTTAGATACTACTGCACTGTTGGAGCTAGGAACACAAGCATTTAGTTAGATACTACTGCACTGTTGGAGCTAGGAACACAAGCATTTAGTTAGGTATTACGGTTGGAGCTAGGAACACAAGCATTTAGTTAGATTTTACTGCACCTCGATAACGTCTGCTAAACACACCTTTGCACTGTTGGAGGGCGACACTGGAGTTGTCAACCGTGACGGAGAGGTCTTTGAGCGGGCAGGCCTTCCCCGGGAGGAAGAGCAGCTCCGTCTTGTCGAGGTTGAGCTTGAGGTGGTTTACCGACATCCAAGTTGAGATATCTGCCAGGAACGCAGAGATGCATGTCGCCACTTGATTGGCAGATTGACGTAAGGTGAAAAGTAGTTGAGGTCCATCCACATAGCAATGATAGGAGAGACCATGTGAAGATATGACAGAGCTGAGTGACTTGGTCTATAGAGAGGAGAGGTCCATCCTCATATTAATGATAGGAGAGATGGTTCACAGTGTTGAATGCAGCGGATAGATCTAGGAGAATGAGAAGAGAGGAGAGAGAGTCAGCTTTGGCAGAGCAGAGAGACTCCGTGACACAGAGAAGAGCAGTCCAGAATATCGTTCTGAGAGAGATAGTGAGAGAGTTGGTCAGAGAGTTAGAGACAGCACGCCAAGTGCTGTGCCCTGGACACAATATGTGAATTGATTGCCCCCCCCCCATCTATCTTCAGAGTTTGTTCTGTTAGGTGACCTAAACTGGGATGTGCTTAACACAGCCATCTTACAATGTAAGTTAGATACCCTCACTGACTCATTGCCTGCATCCGTAATGGGTCCGCTGTCAAACGACCACCCCTCATCCCTGTCAAGCGCTCCCTAAAATACTTCTGCGAGCAGGCCTTTCTAATAGACCTGGCCTGGGTATCCTGGAAGGATACTGACCTCATCCCGTCAGTAGAGGATGCCTGGTAATTTCCTCACCATCTTAAATAAGTGTGCCCTTTAAAAAAATGTAGAACTAAGAACCGATCTAGCCCTGGTTCACTCCAGACCTGACTGCCCTCGACCAGCACAAAAACATCCTCTGGCGTTCTGCCCTAGCATCGAATAGTCCCCACGATATGCAACTTTTCAGGGAAGTTAGGAACCAATACACACAGTCAGTTAGGAAAGCAAAGGCTAGCTTTTTCAAACAGAAATTTGCATCCTGTAGCTCTAACACCAAAACGTTAAGGGACACTGTAAAGTCCATGGAGAATAAGAGCACCTCCTCCCAGATGCCCACTGCACTGAGGATAGGAAACACTGTCACCACCAATAATCGAGAATTTCAATAAGCATTTCTCTACGGCTGGCCATGCTTTCCTCCTGACTAACCCAACCCCGGCCCAAAGCTCCGCAAAATATAGCATTTAAATAAACTACAGTACAATACCAACAGCTACTGTTGAATCAACTGCCCTAAAAGACAATACCAACAGATACTATTGAATCAACTGCCCTACAAGACAATATACTGACAGATACTATTGAATACACAAATATACTTGCTGCTCTTGTAGGTGCAGAAATCCTTCCCAACTACAGATGATGTACACCTGCTGTGGGATGAGAACTGAGTCTTTGTATCATTCATATAAGCCACTGCCCCATAGGGAATTAGAGGCTACTTGTATTGATAGTACAACGTTGTGTATTCTGTATTATGTCTAAAAGGAAACAGTGAGAATTTGTGGGATGGGAAAGTGTTTTCTTTTGGTGTTTTGAGATGGAACTGTTTCACTCAAAAAGCAAGTAGAATGATTATTTAGAGAGGAAAGAGAAGTGGGAAATATCCACCCTGTCCATATGTCCACCAAACTGCTCAGAGCTAGCAGAGAGGGAGAAACATCCACCCTGTCCATATGTCCACCAAACTGCTCAGAGCTAGCAGAGAGGGATAAACATCCACCCTGTCCATATGTCCACCAAACTGCTCAGAGCTAGCAGAGAGGGAGAAACATCCACCCTGTCCATATGTCCACCAAACTGCTCAGAGCTAGCAGCAGAATGTGGTCACATTTTATTGGAGGCTAAATGCAGATAATAATTTAGGTGGTCAAAAGCAATTTTGTGAAGGATTGATTTTGAGTTAGTTTATTAAAGGTTTCAGGAAACCGAAATAACCCCAGGGGAAGGAGGAGGTTAGGATTAGTCCTTTGAAGAGGCAGATAGGCTTCAGTTGGAGGGCCCTTTATTTAGGATCCAGGGAATGACTTCACTCAGAGAAGTACCAGAACTAGCGTGAATAACCTCCTGACTTTTAACGTTTCAGTTCAAACAAACTAGACAAATAACTATCTAGAATCCTTTTGTAATTATGGCTCTTTCACTAGTCAGTATATGTAATGGCTATAATGTCAAAGATTAGAGAGACACTGTGTGTGTGTGTGTGTCTGTGTCTGTGTGTGTGCATTTTCATTGACCAAACTGACATTAAACAGGCAAGCCGAGCCATTACCTCACCAGCCCTTCAAAAAACCAAGTGCACAAGTGAAGTTTTGAAGCTCTTCAAGAGGGCCCAGAATGCACCACAGTAGTGGTTGAACAGCAAAACCCCTGCCGTTCCGTCGGTTCCCCAAAGGGCCGTTGACATAGTTTTGGCAAGAGGCGGAAACATGCCGTGGTAATTAACCAAAACACTCTTTATATAACCGTATAATTATGTGATGCACTTCAATAAAACGTTGTTAAGGAATAAGGCATTATACTGTATTATCAAATATTAAAGGAAAGGTGTCCCTGGTTAAATAAAATATAGACAAAGGCCCTGTTTACACCTGAGACAGGTTCTTTTCCACGTACCCAGGTGGGAATGTTTTGGAATTTTTTTAAATTGATTTTATCTTTATTTAACTAGGCAAGTCAGTTAAGAACAAACTATTATTTTCAATAACGGCTTAGTGGGTTAACTGCCTGTTCAGGGGCAGAACGACAGATTTGTACCTTGTCAGCTCGGTGATTTGAACTTGCAACCTTCCGGTTACTAGTCCAACGCTCTAACCACTAGGCTACCCTGCCGAGATAAGCCAATATGGTAAGTCGCTCTGGATAAGAGCGTCTGCTAAATGACAGGAAGCTCACTGTGACTTCTCACTACCTTCAGCTACCTTTCTGATGAAATCCCTGTACCCAATCACTATCTCCCTTCTAGTTCTCTCTGGGCCGTTATCTCCGCTTTCCTCTAAATCTGATAGATCCAGAGTAAAATACCAGAGTTAGACTACCATGGAAGATCAGAAAGCCTGCAGGTCTAACTAGTGTCCTATCCTGTCGTTAGACTACCATGGAAGATCAGAAAGCCTGCAGGTCTAACTAGTGTCCTGTTGTTAGTCCACCATGGAAGATCAGAAAGCCTGCAGGTCTAACTAGTGTCCTGTTGTTAGTCCACCATGGAAGATCAGAAAGCCTGCAGGTCTAACTAGTGTCCTGTTGTTAGTCCACCATCGAAGATCAGAAAGCCTGCAGGTCTAACTAGTGTCCTATCCTGTCGTTAGTCCACCATGGAAGATCAGAAAGCCTGCAGGTCTAACTAGTGTCCTGTTGTTAGTCCACCATGGAAGCTCAGAGAGCCTGCAGGTCTAACTAGTGTCCTATCCTGTTGTTAGTCCACCATGGAAGCTCAGAGAGCCTGCAGGTCTAACTAGTGTCCTGTTGTTAGTCCACCATGGAAGCTCAGAGAGCCTGCAGGTCTAACTAGTGTCCTGTTGTTAGTCCACCATAGAAGATCAGAGAGCCTGCAGGTCTAACTAGTGCCATGTTGTTAATCCACCATGGAAGATCAGAAAGCCTGCAGGTCTAACTAGTGTCCTGTTGTTAGTCCACCATGGAAGATCAGAAAGCCTGCAGGTCCAACTAGTGTCCTGTTGTTAGTCCACCATGGAAGATCAGAGAGCCTGCAGGTCTAACAAGTGTCCTATCCTGTCGTTAGTCCACCATGGAAGATCAAAGAGCCTGCAGGTCTAACTAGTGTCCTGTTGTTAGTCCACCATGGAAGATCAGAAAGCCTGCAGGTCTAACTAGTGTCCTGTCGTTAGTCCACCATGGAAGATCAGAAAGCCTGCAGGTCTAACTAGTGTCCTGTTGTTAGTCCACCATGGAAGATCAGAAAGCCTACAGGTCTAACTAGTGTCCTGTCGTTAGTCCACCATGGAAGATCAGAAAGCCTACAGGTCTAACTAGTGTCCTGTTGTTAGTCCACCATGGAAGATCAGAAAGCCTGCAGGTCTAACTAGTGCCCTGTTGTTAGTCCACCATGGAAGATCAGAGAGCCTGCAGGTCTAACTAGTGTCCTATCCTGTCGTTAGACCACCATGGAAGACCAAAGAGCCTGCAGGTCTAACTAGTGTCCTGTTGTTAGTCCACCATGGAAGATCAGAGAGCCTGCAGGTCTAACTAGTGTCCTGTCGTTAGACCACCATGGAAGATCAGAGAGCCTGCAGGTCTAACTAGTATCCTATCCTGTCGTTAGACCACCATGGAAGACCAAAGAGCCTGCAGGTCTAACTAGTGTCTTATCCTGTCGTTAGACCACCATGGAAGATCAGAGAGCCTGCAGGTCTAACTAGTGTCCTGTTGTTAGTCCACCATGGAAGATCAGAGAGCCTGCAGGTCTAACTAGTGTCCTGTCGTTAGACCACCATGGAAGATCAGAGAGCCTGCAGGTCTAACTAGTATCCTATCCTGTCGTTAGACCACCATGGAAGACCAAAGAGCCTGCAGGTCTAACTAGTGTCTTATCCTGTCGTTAGACCACCATGGAAGATCAGAGAGCCTGCAGGTCTAACTAGTGTCTTATCCTGTCGTTAGACCACCATGGAAGATCAGAGAGCCTGCAGGTCTAACTAGTGTCCTATCCTGTCGTTAGACCACCATGGAAGATCAGAGAGCCTGCAGGTCTAACTAGTGTCCTGTCGTTAGACCACCATGGAAGATCAGAGAGCCTGCAGGTCTAACTAGTGTCCTATCCTGTCGTTAGACCACCATGGAAGATCAGAGAGCCTGCAGGTCTAACTAGTGTCCTGTCGTTAGACCACCATGGAAGATCAGAGAGCCTGCAGGTCTAACTAGTGTCCTATCCTGTCGTTAGACCACCATGGAAGATCAGAGAGCCTGCAGGTCTAACTAGTGTCCTGTCGTTAGACCACCATGGAAGATCAGAGAGCCTGCAGGTCTAACTAGTATCCTATCCTGTCGTTAGACCACCATGGAAGACCAAAGAGCCTGCAGGTCTAACTAGTGTCTTATCCTGTCGTTAGACCACCATGGAAGACCAAAGAGCCTGCAGGTCTAACTAGTGTCTTATCCTGTCGTTAGACCACCATGGAAGATCAGAGAGCCTGCAGGTCTAACTAGTATCCTATCCTGTCGTTAGACCACCATGGAAGACCAAAGAGCCTGCAGGTCTAACTAGTGTCTTATCCTGTCGTTAGACCACCATGGAAGATCAGAGAGCCTGCAGGTCTAACTAGTATCCTATCCTGTCGTTAGACCACCATGGAAGACCAAAGAGCCTGCAGGTCTAACTAGTGTCTTATCCTGTCGTTAGACCACCATGGAAGATCAGAGAGCCTGCAGGTCTAACTAGTGTCTTATCCTGTCGTTAGACCACCATGGAAGATCAGAGAGCCTGCAGGTCTAACTAGTGTCCTGTCGTTAGACCACCATGGAAAATCAGAGAGCCTGCAGGTCTAACTAGTGTCTTATCCTGTCGTTAGACCACCATGGAAGATCAGAGAGCCTGCAGGTCTAACTAGTGTCCTATCCTGTCGTTAGACCACCATGGAAGATCAGAGAGCCTGCAGGTCTAACTAGTGTCCTGTCGTTAGACCACCATGGAAGATCAGAGAGCCTGCAGGTCTAACTAGTGTCCTATCCTGTCGTTAGACCACCATGGAAGATCAGAGAGCCTGCAGGTCTAACTAGTGTCCTGTCGTTAGACCACCATGGAAGATCAGAGAGCCTGCAGGTCTAACTAGTGTCCTATCCTGTCGTTAGACCACCATGGAAGATCAGAGAGCCTGCAGGTCTAACTAGTGTCCTGTCGTTAGACCACCATGGAAGATCAGAGAGCCTGCAGGTCTAACTAGTATCCTATCCTGTCGTTAGACCACCATGGAAGACCAAAGAGCCTGCAGGTCTAACTAGTGTCTTATCCTGTCGTTAGACCACCATGGAAGACCAAAGAGCCTGCAGGTCTAACTAGTGTCTTATCCTGTCGTTAGACCACCATGGAAGATCAGAGAGCCTGCAGGTCTAACTAGTATCCTATCCTGTCGTTAGACCACCATGGAAGACCAAAGAGCCTGCAGGTCTAACTAGTGTCTTATCCTGTCGTTAGACCACCATGGAAGATCAGAGAGCCTGCAGGTCTAACTAACTGAGTATTGCAGACAGTACCCATACATAAACATATATATATATATATAAGAGCCTTGTGCTATATATATATATATATATACCCAGACAGTCTTTCCTGAGACATTGTGAATTATATTCACATTGTGAATATCCATTGCGCTGCACACAGTTTAAACTGCCAAGACATACCAAAGATAAGGGACTGTTGATATTGCAACCACAGAGCACATGGGTCCTATACTTTGCGGGGGCTGCGGGTGTGTCCGGTACGCCAGTGGAATAGAGTGCCATTTGTCACGCAGCAGACACTAGTTTCCTGTGGGATCAGGAAGGGCTTGTTCCAGCCAATCATCTTCAATCTCCGGCTCTAGTTAAACTAGCTGAGTTAGGATATTGATGGAGGAAGCTATTTGTTCTGATGAAGACCATGATGATGCTGCAACATTATCACTTTCTTTCTATAAACTGAACAAAAATATAAACGCAACATCTAAAGAGTTGGTCCCATGTTTTATGAGCTGAAATAAAAGATACCAGAAATTTTCCATACGCACTAAAAACCGTGTTTCTCTCAAATTTTGGTTGCGCAAATTTGTTTACATCCCTGTTAGTGAGCATTTCTCCTTTGCCAAGATAATACATCAACCTGACAGGTGAGGCATACCAAGAATCTGATTAAACAGCATGATCATTACACAGGTGCACCTTGTGCTGAGCTCGCTAAAATGTGCAGGTTGACACAATGCCACAGATTACGGTTACACGAGGTCGGTTGGACGTACTGCCAAATTCTCTAAAATTATGTTGGAGGCGGCTTATGGTAGAGACGTTAACAATCAATTCACTGATAACAGCCTTATTGGACATTCCTGCAGTCAGCATGCCAATTGCACACTTAATTAAAAATTTGAGCCATGGACCTCCACATCCGGCTTCTTCACCTGTGGGATCATCTGAGGAGGGGGAGGGTAGGGACTCCCCAGTGGGTGGGCCATGTTGATTCCAAAGCTTCATGCTCCCACAGTTGTGTCAAGTTGTCTGGATGTCCTTTGGGTGGTGGACCAGTCTTGATACACTTGATAAACTGTTGAGTGTGGAAAAACCCGGCAGCGGTGCAGTTCTGACACAAACGGGTGGGCCTGGCACCTACTACCATACCCTGTTCAAAGGCACTTCAATCTGTTGTCTTGCCCATTCACCCTCTGAATGACACACATACACAATCCATGTCTCAATTGTCTCAAAGCTTAAAAATCCTTCTTTAACCCGTCTCCTCCCCTTCATCTACACTGATTGAAGTGTATTTAACAAGGGACATCAATAAGGGATCATAGCTTTCACCTGGATTCACCTGGTAAATCTAGCTTACAATTGGCTTATTCGTCCCCCTCCTCTCCCCTGTAACTATTCCCCATGTTGTTGCTGTCCCCAGGGTACGCGCAATGCCGTCGGGGGTATGCCAAATAAAAATGTGATTCACGTAAAAATTAAAAATATATATTTTTTTTGCTTCACATGTTCAAATAGTCCATTGATATTGATAATATATAATATAATAGTCCATTGATATTGATAATATATAATATAATAGTCCATTGATATTGATAATATATAATATAATAGTCCATTGATATTGATAATATATAATATAATAGTCCATTGATATTGATAATATATAATATAATAGTCCATTGATATTGATAATATATAATATAATAGTCCATTGATATTGATAATATATAATATAATAGTCCATTGATATTGATAATATATAATATAATAGTCCATTGATATTGATAATATATAATATAATAGTCCATTGATATTGATAATATATAATATAATAGTCCATTGATATTGATAATATATAATATAATAGTCCATTGATATTGATAATATATAATATAATAGTCCATTGATATTGATAATATATAATATAATAGTCCATTGATATTGATAATATATAATATAATAGTCCATTGATATTGATAATATATAATATAATAGTCCATTGATATTGATAATATATAATATAATAGTCCATTGATATTGATAATATATAATATAATAGTCCATTGATAGGGGTAATAATAATAATAATACATCTATACATCTGGGTGAGGTTTTCCCCCTCCTCTCCTCAGGAGCCTCGTTTCACTGCCAAAAATAAAATGACACCATCTAGTGTTCAGTGAAATAACAACACAATGTCAATTACAGGGAGCCTAGTCAAATAATTAACATCCAATCACATTCACCGTTACTCATCCAATCACATTAACCGTTACTCATCCAATCACATCCAACCGTTACTCTCTCGCGGGAATTCCACTAACGGTCCGTATGGAGCCAAACGTAGCTGATGCTCTTGTTGGTATCTGTACTGCTGGCCAAAAGCCATGACAGGGAGACGTAGTGTGTCCTGTGTGAATTCAAGTATGCTCCCTCTAATTCTCTCTTTCTCCCTTTCTTTCTTTCTTTCTTTCTCTTGGAGGACCTGAGCCCTAGGACCATGCCTCAGGACTACCTGGCATGATGACTCCTTGCTGTCCCCAGTCCACCTGGCCGTGCTGCTGCTCCAGTTTCAACTGAGGTATTCTTGGTCATGGTGTGATTGTGATAATATACAGAAACTCAAGTCCTTTTGTTCACCCGACCAAGAATACCTCACAATCAAATCCCAACTGCATTACCACCCAAGAGAATTCTCTTCAGTTATTGTCACAGCCATGTATATTCTCCCTCAAGCCGACACCACGAGGGCCCTCAAGGAACTACATTGGACTTTATGTGTAATGATCCTCTTCCTGTAAATGACTAGAACAAAGCGCAGCGTGGTACGTGTTCATGATATTTTATTAGATCAGAACACTTGAAAATAACAAAGAAGAAAACTAACAGTTCTGTAAGGAAACTAAACTATACAGAAAACAACTATCCATGAAACACAGGTGGGAAAAGGCTGCCTAAGTATGATTCCCAATCAGAGACAACGATAGACAGCTGTCCCTGATTGAGAACCATACCCGGCCAAAACACAAAAAACCTAGAAAACATAACATCATAGAATGCCCTCCCAAATCACACCCTGCCCAAACCAAAATAGAGACATAAAAAGGCTCTCTCAGGTCAGGGCGTGACATTATGAACACTGGAAACCATATATCCTGAGGATGCATTTATTGTAGCTGGGGATTTTAACAAAGCAAATTTGAGTAAAACACTACCAACACATTGACTACTCGCACTGGGAAAACACTCGACCACTGCTCTCTTCCGGGATGCCTACAAGGCCCTCCCCCACCCTCCCTTCGGCAAATCAGATCACAACTCCATTTTGCTCCTCCCTTCCTATAGGCAGAGACTCAAACAGGAAACAGGAAGCACCCCTGCAAATGTCTATTCAACACTGGTCTGACCAATCGGAATCCATGCATCAAGATTGTTTTGATCACGTGTATTGGGATATGTTCTGGTAGCCTCGGATAATAACATTGATGTATACACAGACACGGTGACTGAGTTCATCAGGAAGTGTATAGGGGATGTTGTTCCCACTGTGACTATTAAAACCTACCCAAACCAAAACCGCGGGAAGATGGCAGCATTTGCACTAAATTGAAAGCACGAACCACCGCATTTAACCATGGCAAGGTGACTGGGAATATGGTAGAATAGAAACAGTGTAGTTATTCCCTCCGTAAGGCAATCAAACAGGCAAAACGTCAGTACAGAGACAAAGTTGTCGGTAAGGACAAAGTGGAGTCGTAATTTAACGTCTCAAACAGATAATCACGAACTACAAAGGTAAAACCACGTCGCTAAACACCTTCCTCGCCCGCTTTGAGGCTAACGCCATCGACACGGCCCGCTTCCAAGGACTGTGGGCTCTCGTTCTCCGTGGCCGATGTGAGTAAGATATTTAAGCGTGTTAACCCTCGCAAGGCTGCCGGCCCAGATGGCATCCCTAGCCAGATCTTCAGAGCATGCGCAAACAAACTTACTGGAGTGTTTTCGGACATATTTAAACTCTCCCTATTCCAGTCTGCTGTTTCGCACTTGCTTCCAGCATTGTTCCTGTACCCAAGAAAGCAAAGGTAACTTAACTAAATTACTATAAACCCGTAGCACTCACTTCTGTCATCATAAAGTGCTTTGAGAGGCTAGTTAAGGATTATATTACCTCTACCTTACCTGACACCCTCGACACACTCCAATTTGCATACCGCCCCAATAGATCCACAGAGGATGCAATTGCCTATGCCCTACACACTCCCATCTGGACAAGAGGAATGCCTATGTAAGAATGTTGTTCATTGTCTATAGCTCAGGCTTCAACACCATAGTTCCCTCCAAGCTCATCATCAAGCTCGGGGCCCTGGGTCTGAACCCCGCCCTGTGCAACTGGGTCCTGGACTTCCTGACAGGCCGCCCCCAGGTGGTGAAGGTAGGAAACAACACCTCCACTTCACTGATCATCAACACAGCGGCCACACAAGGGTGTGTACTCAGCCCCCTCCCGTACTTCCTTTCAACCTTCCTTTCAACTATGACTGCGTGGCCACGCATGGCTCCAACTCAATCATCAAGTTTGCAGACGACACAACCATAGTAGGCCTGATTGCCAACAATGACGAGACGGCCTACAGGGAGGAGGTGAGGGCCCTGGTGGAGTGGTGCCAGGGAAATAACCTGTCCCTCAACGTCACCAAAATGAAGAAGCTGATCGTGGACTACAGGAGACAACAGAGGGAGCACACCCTCCATCCACATCGACAGGACCACAGTGGAGAAGGTGGAAAGCTTCAAGTTCCTCTGCATTCACATCACTGACAATCTGAAATGGTCCACCCACACAGACAGTGTGGTGAAGAAGGTGCCTCAGGAGGCTGAAGAAGTTTGATTTGGCACCCAAGACCCTCACAAACTTTTACAGATGCACAATTGAGAGCATCCTGTCGGGCTGTATCACCGTCTGGTGCGGCAATTGCGCCGCCCGCAACCGCAGGGCTCTCCAGAGGGTAGTGAGGTCTGCCCTCAGGAACACCTACAGCACCCGATGTCACAGGAAGGCCAAAAAGATCATCAACGACACCAACCACCCGAGCCACTGCCTGTTCATCCCGCTACAATCCAGAAGGTGAGGTCAGTACAGGTGCATCAAAGCAGTCAATTAGGAATTACATGCTTCCGTTTTATCCTAAACCCAGGGATATACTGGTAAATGTGTTATTCACTATCACTTCACCCTCTTTATATGCTGAGTACTTCTAGGCCCATATTTAACATGTCTACACTGTATTTCTAAACAACTTGATGTTATTTTAATGGACAAAAAAAATGTGCTTTTCTTTCAAAAACAAGGACATTTCTAAGTGACCCCAAACTGTTGAACGGTCGTGTATATTGCAAACACTTGTGAATTACTGAGGTTAACACATTGATATGCCTGAAAGAAAGTGTTGAATTAACAAGAAGCTCAAGACTTTCCCCACTACCGGCCATATCCTGACCTTTAAATTTATTTATTTTTTGCCCCTTTTTCCTGGTATCCAATTGTTGTCTCATCGCTACAACTCCCATACGGGCTCGGGAGAGACAAAGGTCGAAAGCCATGCTTCCTCCGAAACACCACCCAACCAAGCCGCACTGCTTCTTAACACAGCGCCATCCAACCCGGAAGCCAGGCACCTGGCGACCTGGTTAGCGTTCACTGCGCCCGGCCCACCACAGGACTCACTAGTGCACTATGAGACATGGATATCCCTACCGGCCAAATCCTCCCTAACCCGGACCATGCTAGGCCAATTGTGTGTCGCCCCACAGACCTCCCTGTCGCGTTCGGCTGCGACAGAGCCTGGGTGCGAACCCAGAGTCTCTGATGGCACAGCTAGCACTGCGATGCAGACACTCTTATCCAGGGCGACTTAAAACTTTTTCGTACTGGCCCCTGTGGGAATCGAACCCACAACATTGGCATTGCAAGCACCATACTCTACCAACTAAGCCACACGTACTGTTAAATTCAACATTTACTGTACTGTTACTTCTATTGGAACAGCAGCCAACTGTCATGACTATCACCCCTGTCTGAAAACATACATCTAGCCACTGTAAAGCCCTCCTAAGCCATTCAAAGTACATATACAAAACACATGTTAACAGTCCCCTATCAGATAGCCAGTATTACATCTTAACAGTCCCCTATCAAATAGCCAGTATTACATCTTAACAGGTCCCTATCAAATAGTCAGTATTACATCTTAACAGTCCCCTATCAAATAGCCAGTATTACATCTTAACAGTCCCCTATCAAATAGCCAGTATTACATCTTAACAGGTCCCTATCAAATAGCCAGTATTACATCTTAACAGTCCCCTATCAAATAGCCAGTATTACATCTTAACAGGTCCCTATCAAATAGCCAGTATTACATCTTAACAGGTCCCTATCAAATAGCCAGTATTACATGTTAACAGTCCCCTATCAAATAGCCAGTATTACATGTTAACAGTCCCCTATCAAATAGTATTACATGTTAACAGTCCCCCTATCAAATAGTATTACATGTTAACAGTCCCCCTATCAAATAGTATTACATGTTAACAGTCCCCTATCAAATAGCCAGTATTACATGTTAACAGTCCCCTATCAAATAGCCAGTATTACATGTTAACAGTCCCCTATCAAATAGTATTACATGTTAACAGGTCCCTATCAAATAGTATTACATGTTAACAGGTCCCTATCAAATAGTATTACATCTTAACAGTCCCCTATCAAATAGTATTACATGTTAACAGTCCCCTATCAAATAGTATTACATGTTAACAGGTCCCTATCAAATAGTATTACATGTTAACAGTCCCCTATCAAATAGTATTACATGTTAACAGTCCCCTATCAAATAGTATTACATGTTAACAGTCCCCTATCAAATAGTATTACAGTCCCAGTTTGGCATCTCCACGTTCCGTGATTAAGTTACCTATTATTATCGGAGGTGGGAGGTGCCCATTCTTAATGTCCCTGTTTTGCCTTGCTATGGAGATCGTTAAAAACAAATAGGGTTATCAGCCCTCATCGCGACAACACCTTTACTGAAAATATACCAGAGCAGATAAAAGAAACCGTTTGTAGGAACGCCGATACCCCGATGTGAGGAATTCTGCAAAGTGTTTTTGTAGCTGTCCGTTCTTACAGACCGGGGATGTTCCCCTTATTGCTAATGGGATTTCACTTTAATTGTTGTCCAGCGATTGGAAAGGACCCTCTTGTGTAACGCCACTGTCAATGGACATATGCATGAACAACTACAACGGCATACGACCCCTATCGATCACATTGAGATCATTTACTGCTTTTGTCTAGCTTGTCCTGTGCGTTAGCTCTGAGCTCAGCGTCATCAAGAGGCTATTGTGTTAGTATCGAGTAACATCCTCAATATACTGTCAATTTATTACCACTTTGATTGGTTTGCCTTTGGTGCTAAGTCTATTTCACATTCTCCATATCTGGCAGGTTGTGCTCTTGTTTTAATGCATTACAATGAGATTCAACTGTGCAGAGAATTTGGCGTGTCTTGATTCCAGAAACCTGGAAGTTAAACTATGAGCTCAATCCATTGGCGT
Organism: Oncorhynchus kisutch; assembly: GCF_002021735.2. NCBI lineage: Eukaryota > Metazoa > Chordata > Actinopteri > Salmoniformes > Salmonidae > Oncorhynchus > Oncorhynchus kisutch. The sequence goes on from NC_034181.2 coordinate 2,926,605, forward strand.
GTAGATGGAACTACAGTATGTCCACACACGAGAGAGGGAGAGGGAGCGAGAGGGAGAGGGAGAGGGAGGGAAAGAGAGAGGGAGGGAGCGAGAGGGAGGGAGAGGGAGGGAGGGAGAGGGAGGGAGGGAGGGAGAGGGAGGGAGCGAGAGGGAGGGAGCGAGAGGGAGGGAGCGAGAGGGAGAGGGAGCGAGAGGGAGTGAGAGGGAGAGGGAGGGAGCGGGAGGGAGCGAGAGGGAGAGGGAGGGAGCGAGAGGGAGGGAGCGAAAGGGAGAGGGAGAGGGAGAGGGAGGGAGCGAAAGGGAGAGGGAGAGGGAGAGGGAGGGAGCGAGAGGGAGAGGGAGCGAGAGGGAGAGGGAGCGAGAGGGAGAGGGAGCGAGAGGGAGAGGGAGCGAGTGGGAGAGGGAGCGAGAGGGAGTGAGAGGGAGAGGGAGGGAGCGAGAGGGAGAGGGAGCGAGAGGGAGAGGGAGCGAGAGGGAGAGGGATGGAGCGAGAGGGAGAGGGAGCGAGAGGGAGAGAGGGAGAGAGAGGGAGCGAGAGGGAGAGGGGGAGGGGAGAGAGAGAGAGGGAGCGGGAGGGAGCGAGAGGGAGAGGGAGGGGAGCGGGAGGGAGCGAGAGGGAGAGGGAGAGGGAGGGAGCGAGAGGGAGAGAGGGAGCGGGAGGGAGCGAGAGGGAGAGGGAGAGGGAGGGAGCGAGAGGGAGGGAGCGAGAGGGAGAGGGAGGGAGCGAGAGGGAGAGGGAGCGAGGAGGGAGGGAGTGAGAGGGAGGGAGTGAGAGGGAGAGGGAGGGAGGGAGCGAGAGGGAGCGAGGGGGAGAGGGAGAGAGGGGAGCGAGAGGGAGAGGGAGAGGAAGCGAGAGGGAGAGAATCACTGTTGGTGGTAAGGAGCTGGTCCAGTCTAACCAGAGATGAATCCCTGTGGTGGTAAGGAGCTGGTCCAGGCTAACCAGAGATGAATCACTGTTGGTGGTAAGGAGCTGGTCCGGTCTAACCAGAGATGAATCACTGTTGGTGGTAAGGAGCTGGTCCGGTCTAACCAGAGATGAATCACTGTTGGTGGTAAGGAGCTGGTCCGGTCTAACCAGAGATGAATCACTGTTGGTGGTAAGGAGCTGGTCCGGTCTAACCAGAGATGAATCACTGTTGGTGGTAAGGAGCTGGTCCGGTCAAACCAGAGATGAATCCAAAACATGCATTCCTGGACTTCCTCTCTGTTGGCAGAGTGCTGGGCTGGGCTGCTGTGGCTGTGTTATTTGTCGAAATTGAGTTATTGACATAGCCTTGTTCTGTTCCATGTTCTCTACGTAAATAGTAGTATAAATACCCCAACTCGTGTTAACTTCAAAATAATACAATATAAAATTAGCTGACACCGTTAAAACTAATTAAAGGCAATTATCTCAGAATTATCATTTTGAAGATAAAAACTTCAAAGTCCCCAAGCTCTCAAAATGTCTGTGTTATTGGGCTGGGGATAGGGAGAGACAGGGCTGGTAGAGACAGGGCTGTGTTATTGGGCTGGGGATAGGGAGAGACAGGGCTGGTAGAGACAGGGCTTGTTATTGGGCTGAGGATAGGGAGAGACAGGGCTGTGTTATTGGGCTGAGGATAGGGAGAGACAGGGCTGTGTTATTGGGCAGGGGATAGGGAGAGACAGGGCTGTGTTATTGGGCAGGGGATAGGGAGAGACAGGGCTGGTAGAGAGAGGGCTGTGTTATTGGGCTGGGGATAGAGAGAGACAGGGCTGTGTTATTGGGCAGGGGATAGGGAGCGACAGGGCTGGTAGAGAGAGGGCTGTGTTATTGGGCTGGGGATAGAGAGAGACAGGGCTGTGTTATTGGGCTGAGGATAGGGAGAGACAGGGCTGTGTTATTGGGCAGGGGATAGGGAGAGACAGGGCTGTGTTATTGGGCAGGGGATAGGGAGAGACAGGGCTGGTAGAGAGAGGGCTGTGTTATTGGGCTGGGGATAGAGAGAGACAGGGCTGTGTTATTGGGCAGGGGATAGGGAGCGACAGGGCTGGTAGAGAGAGGGCTGTGTTATTGGGCTGGGGATAGAGAGAGACAGGGCTGTGTTATTGGGCTGGGGATAGAGAGAGACAGGGCTATGTTATTGGGCTGGGGATAGAGAGAGACAGGGCTGTGTTATTGGGCAGGGGATAGGGAGAGACAGGGCTGGTAGAGAGAGGGCTGTGTTATTGGGCTGGGGATAGAGAGAGACAGGGCTGTGTTATTGGGCTGGGGATAGAGAGAGACAGGGCTATGTTATTGGGCTGGGGATAGAGAGAGACAGGGCTGTGTTATTGGGCTGGGGATAGAGAGAGACAGGGCTATGTTATTGGGCTGGGGATAGAGAGAGACAGGGCTGTGTTATTGGGCTGGGGATAGAGAGAGACAGGGCTGTGTTATTGGGCAGGGGATAGGGAGAGACAGGGTTGTGTTATTGGACTGGGGATAGAGAGAGACAGGGCTGGTAGAGACAGGGCTGTGTTATTGGGCTGAGGATAGAGAGAGACAGGGCTGTGTTATTGGGCTGGGGATAGAGAGAGACAGGGCTGTGTTATTGGGCTGAGGATAGAGGGAGATGGGGCTGTGTTATTGGACTGGGGATAGAGAGAGACAAGTTGGGTAGAGACAGGTCTGTGTTATTGGACTGGGGATAGGGAGAGAGAGGGCTGTGTTATTGGGCTGAAGATAGAGAGAGACAAGGCTGGTAGAGACAGGGCTGTGTTATTGGGCTGGGGATAGAGAGAGACAGGGCTCTGTTATTGGGCTGGGGATAGAGAGAGACAGGGCTGTGTTATTGGACTGGGGATAGAGAGAGACAGGGCTGTGTTATTGGACTGGGGATAGGGAGAGCGAGGGCTGTGTTATTGGGCTGATGATAGAGAGAGACAGGGCTGGTAGTGACAGGGCTGATAGAGACAGGGCTGTGTTATTGGGCTGGGGATAGAGAGAGACAGGGCTGGTAGAGACAGGGCTGGTAGAGACAAGGCTGTGTTATTGGTCCTGGTCAAAGGTAGTGCCCTATATAGGGAATAGGGTTCTATTTGGGAAGCAGCCAGAGTAGAGGGGCTCAGAGAGAGACCTAGCTACCTCTTGGAGACATGTGCCTCTCTCTGCCCAGACCTAAGTGGGAGAGATGGCGCTCAGTATTTACTCAGGTGGAATAATACACAGTCAAGCTGGCCAGTTGTGTAGTGATAAAACAAAGACTATTCCAAAGAATGTGCTCCATGTGTTCCTGCGTGAGCGTAAGTTGATTTCTCAGATCGAGTGACGTAGGCTTTGACCAGAAAACCTATTTGCTCACTCATGCTTTCAAGAAGCTCTTCCGCAACCACACTGCATGTTTGTTTTTCATGCTCAATATGTAAGCTAGCAAACTTTTATAAACATTCACCGCTATCTGGTTTATACAGAACCCTGAATATGATCCTTCAGTACAGAATTCAGTATTCTTTAAAGTATTCTTCACAAGTGATTATAGGCCTCCAAGTTGTTTCCGAATACTTCAAAAAAAGTTAGTTGAAACAACTCATCAATTGTGCGTTGAGAAATACCTTCCGGAGGTAGGTAATGTAAAATCACTTGGAATCGGGTCACTGGACCCTGACCTGACCACCGACCAGGCCTCCCCACCGACCTGGCCTCCCCAAAGCCCAGCATTGCTGTTGGGCAAACATTTGATTTAAGACTCCCTCAAAAGTGATTTCATGAGATCCATTTCTCCAGGTTGCATACCTCAAATAGCTAACACACACCCTGCTCAAATACATAGCTTTGTTTTGATAGCAACAAGCTGGAAATACGGACCTGACATGGACAAACACAAGAAGTCCTGGAGGGAGAGAACCGTCTAATTATTAAACGAAGGGAGAAATCAGCGGAGCTGCCTGGGTCTGTTGACACTAGTGGTATTTTGCTCTTGGTGCGATTCCACCTGCATCATTTGCTGACACAACGCATCTGCCAAACTCCAGCAACATGGTGGTCCAGTTTAGTTTACATTTCACAATATCAATTAAGTCCCTCTGCTTGCTTTTCCCCCTCCTTGGCTGACTGAGTTTTGTGGCAAAACAGGTCTTTCAGACTTCAGTTTTAAGTATCTAACCAGTGTCCCCAGATTTCTATGAAATATGACCTATAATTCATTTAATTAATTACAATATGAGTGAAATAATTACCATATTTTGGAAGGAAAACTAAGTATGCTAAAAAAAACATTTTTCTGTGTTTGAACGATGTGGGCGTACCCCAACAACAGAACGATGTGGGCGTACCCCAACAACAGAACGATGCGGGCGTACCCCAACAACAGAACGATGCGGGCGTACCCCAACAACAGAACGATGCGGGCGTACCCCAACAACAGAACGATGCGGGCGTACCCCAACAACAGAACGATGCGGGCGTACCCCAACAACAGAACGATGCGGGCGTACCCCAACAACAGAACGATGCGGGACCCAAAAACGATGCGGGCGTACCCCAACAACAGAACGATGCGGGCGTACCCCAACAACAGAACGATGCGGGCGTACCCCAACAACAGAACGATGCGGGCGTACCCAACAACAGAACGATGCGGGCGTACCCCAACAACAGAACGATGCGGGCGTACCCCAACAACAGAACGATGCGGGCGTACCCCAACAACAGAACGATGCGGGCGTACCCCAACAACAGAACGATGCGGGCGTACCCCAACAACAGAACGATGCGGGCGTACCCCAACAACAGAACGATGCGGGCGTACCCCAACAACAGAACGATGCGGGCGTACCCAACAACAGAACGATGCGGGCGTACCCCAACAACAGAACGATGCGGGCGTACCTCAACAACAGAACGATGCGGGCGTACCCCAACAACAGAACGATGCGGGCGTACCCAACAACAGAACGATGCGGGCGTACCCCAACAACAGAACGATGCGGGCGTACCCAACAACAGAACGATGCGGGCGTACCCCAACAACAGAACGATGCGGGCGTACCCCAACAACAGAACGATGCGGGGCGTACCCCAACAACAGAACGATGCGGGCGTACCCCAACAACAGAACGATGCGGGCGTACCCCAACAACAGAACGATGCGGGCGTACCCCAACAACAGAACGATGCGGGCGTACCCCAACAACAGAACGATGCGGGCGTACCCCAACAACAGAACGATGCGGGCGTACCCCAACAACAGAACGATGCGGGCGTACCCCAACAACAGAACGATGCGGGCGTACCCAACAACAGAACGATGCGGGCGTACCCCAACAACAGAACGATTGGGCGTACCCCAACAACAGAACGATGCGGGCGTACCCCAACAACAGAACGATGCGGGCGTACCCCAACAACAGAACGATGCGGGCCGTACCCCAACAACAGAACGATGCGGGCGTACCCCAACAACAGAACGATGCGGGCGTACCCCAACAACAGAACGATGCGGGCGTACCCCAACAACAGAACGATGCGGGCGTACCCAACAACAGAACGATGCGGGCGTACCCCAACAACAGAACGATGCGGGCGTACCCCAACAACAGAACGATGCGGGCGTACCCCAACAACAGAACGATGCGGGCGTACCCCAACAACAGAACGATGCGGGCGTACCCCAACAACAGAACGATGCGGGCGTACCCCAACAACAGAACGATGCGGGCGTACCCCAACAACAGAACGATGCGGGCGTACCCCAACAACAGAACGATGCGGGCGTACCCCAACAACAGAACGATGCGGGCGTACCCCAACAACAGAACGATGCGGGCGTACCCCAACAACAGAACGATGCGGGCGTACCCCAACAACAGAACGATGCGGGCGTACCCCAACAACAGAACGATGCGGGCGTACCCCAACAACAGAACGATGCGGGCGTACCCCAACAACAGAACGATGCGGGCGTACCCCAACAACAGAACGATGCGGGCGTACCCCAACAACAGAACGATGCGGGCGTACCCCAACAACAGAACGATGCGGGCGTACCCCAACAACAGAACGATGCGGGCGTACCCCAACAACAGAACGATGCGGGCGTACCCCAACAACAGAACGATGCGGGCGTACCCCAACAACAGAACGATGCGGGCGTACCCCAACAACAGAACGATGCGGGCGTACCCCAACAACAGAACGATTTGGGCGTACCCCAACAACAGAACGATGCGGGCGTACCCCAACAACAGAACGATGTGGGCGTATATACCGGTCCTGATAAATATTTATGATGACAGATCGCTGATTGGCTGAGCCAACATGACGTCATGTTCTGTGAGGAAATAGAAAGCGTTTTTGAAACGGCCTGTTTGAGATACAATTTTTCGGTGGGTTTTTTGAAGTGCGTTTTCTCCAATTGATGCTTTGGCCAGATATGAGTACAGGACGATTCAACAACATTATATGGGTATGAGTTAGCAGAATACAACACTTTTAAAAGTGATTTTATTTTACTAAACAGGTCATCACTCATATAGTTCCACTATGAGTTTCATTTCAGTTACTCTCTCCAGCATCACTTTCAAATCTAGCTCCAAAGATGACAGATATCAATTGGGGATTTATTTTCTGGTACCAGACTCATCACCTCTCCACGAAAACAAACAGACATAAACACTCAAGTAACTTGGTGCAAAGAAGGACTGGCAAGTCACACCTTGTCTTGTCTCAGAACGGCTGTGTGTGCTTCAAAAGGTAAGAAGAACGACCAGTTTCCCATTGACGTGAGCCTACCAGACGAGCGAAATGCCTTCTATGCTTCGAGGCAAGCAACACTGAACAAGAGATCCAGAAGACTGTGTGAAGTGGAGCTGGAGGGAAAAGTCGCTTTTTTACTGGCTTCTGACCAGGGGTTCTATTTTTGTGCTGATCGGAACTATTTTGTTTTTACATATTTCAACCAATGATCAAAAAAGAGCTTCTGGCCAAAAAAGAGCTTCTGGCCATCAGAACAGCTATCTTGACTTAGATGAGGACTTCAATGACTATGAATGGAAGGACATATTGATTATCCCAGACCAGGCCCCAATCCCCGACACTCAGAGAGGGAAGAGGCTGTGCTATTAGAGGCCTGATTGCGGGATACCTGACGAGACTAAGTCAGAGAGTGGATAAACCTCCTCTACGCTCCATTCTATTGGCGAACGTGCTGGAGATTAAACTGGACAAAATGGTCTACAGCTAACTTATGCGAGCAAAACCTCGAGACTTCCTTAATATTATAGATCCTGCAGTTAACCCAAAGAGACAAAGGGGTTTTTCTATACATCGGCAGGATAAAACGGCAGTGTCAGAGAATCTCAGGGGAGGGGCAAGACAATGCCTCTTCCCCCTCAGGAGGCTGAAAAGATTTGGCATGGGCCCTCAGATCCTCAGAAAGTTCTACAGCTGCACCATTGAGAGCATCTTGACTGGCGGCATCACTCGCTTGATATGGCAACTACTTGGCATCTGACCGCAAAGGCACTACAGAGGGTAATGTGTACGGCCCAGTACATCACTGGGGCCGAGTTACCTGTTATCCAGATCTTCTATACCAGGCGGTGTCAGAGGAAGGGCCTAAAAATGGTCAAATACTCCAGCCACCCAAGTCACAGACTGTCGCCAGCTTCTTCCACCAGGCACGAAGACTACTAAATAGTTAGTCCGGGTAGCTATTGGTTAACTATTTAACTATCTGCATTGACCCTCTTTCCACTAACTCTTTTGACTCATCACATTCGCTGCTGCTACTGTTTACTATCTATCCTGTTGCCTAGTCACTTTATCTATACCTGTATATACATATCTACCTCAATTACCTCGTACCCCTGCATATCGAATCGGTACTGGTCCTCAGTGTATATAGCCAAGATATCGTTACTCATTGTGTATTTACTCCTTGTGTTTTAGTTTGGATATATTTTTCTCTCTGCATTGTGGGGAAGGCCAGTAAGTTAGCATTTCCCTGTTAGTCTACACCTGTTGTTTACCAAGCATTTCCCTGTTAGTCTACACCTGTGGTTTACCAAGCATTTCCCTGTTAGTCTACACCTGTTGTTTACCAAGCATTCCACTGTTAGTCTACACCTGTTGTTTACCAAGCATTTCACTGTTAGTCTACACCTGTTGTTTACCAAGCATTTCCCTGTTAGTCTACACCTGTTGTTTACCAAGCATTTCCCTGTTAGTCTACACCTGTTGTTTACCAAGCATTCCACTGTTAGTCTACACCTGTTGTTTACCAAGCATTTCCCTGTTAGTCTACACCTGTTGTTTACCAAGCATTTCCCTGTTAGTCCACACCTGTTGTTTACCAAGCATTTCACTGTTAGTCTACACCTGTTGTTTACCAAGCATTTCACTGTTAGTCTACACCTGTTGTTTACCAAGCATTTCACTGTTAGTCCACACCTGTTGTTTACCAAGCATTTCCCTGTTAGTCCACACCTGTTGTTTACCAAGCATTTCACTGTTAGTCCACACCTGTTGTTTACCAAGCATTTCCCTGTTAGTCTACACCTGTTGTTTACCAAGCATTTCACTGTTAGTCCACACCTGTTGTTTACCAAGCATTTCACTGTTAGTCCAAACCTGTTGTTTACCAAGCATTTCCCTGTTAGTCTACACCTGTTGTTTACCAAGCATTTCACTGTTAGTCCACACCTGTTGTTTACCAAGCATTTCACTGTTAGTCCACACCTGTTGTTTACCAAGCATTTCACTGTTAGTCTGCACCTGTTGTTTACCAAGCATTTCACTGTTAGTCTACACTTGTTGTTTACCAAGCATTTCACTGTTAGTCCACACCTGTTGTTTACCAAGCATTTCACTGTTAGTCTACACCTGTTGTTTACCAAGCATTTCACTGTTAGTCTACACTTGTTGTTTACCAAGCATTTCACTGTTAGTCTACACCTGTTGTTTACCAAGCATTTCACTGTTAGTCTACACTTGTTGTTTACCAAGCATTTCACTGTTAGTCTACACCTGTTGTTTACCAAGCATTTCACTGTTAGTCTACACCTGTTGTTTATGAAGCATTTCCCTGTTAGTCTACACCTGTTGTTTACCAAGCATTTCACTGTTAGTCTGCACCTGTTGTTTATGAAGCATTTCCCTGTTAGTCTACACCTGTTGTTTACCAAGCATTTCCCTGTTAGTCTACACCTGTTGTTTACCAAGCATGTGACAAACACAATTTGATTTCATTGATTTAAATAGAATTCACTTCTTTGCCTCCACATAAAATACAAAAAAAGGCTGCTCCCCAGCATGGCAGGTTCTTGTGAGAGACTGAGCCAGGAGCCGCTCGGTCCTCTTTGACTACAGAGGAAAACACAGAGCTGCTCCCCAGCATGGCAGGTTCTTGTGAGAGACTGAGCCAGGAGCCGCTCGGTCCTCTTTGACTACAGAGGAAAACACAGAGCTGCTCCCCAGCATGGCAGGTTCTTGTGAGAGACTGAGCCAGGAGCCGCTCGGTCCTCTTTGACTACAGAGGAAAACAGAGAGCTGCTCCCCAGCATGGCAGGTTCTTGTGAGAGACTGAGCCAGGAGCCGCTCGGTCCTCTTTGACTACAGAGGAAAACACAGAGCTGCTCCCCAGCATGGCAGGTTCTTGTGAGAGACTGAGCCAGGAGCCGCTCGGTCCTCTTTGACTACAGAGGAAAACACAGAGCTGCTCCCCAGCATGGCAGGTTCTTGTGAGAGACTGAGCCAGGAGCCGCTCGGTCCTCTTTGACTACAGAGGAAAACACAGAGCTGCTCCCCAGCATGGCAGGTTAAATGGTTCCATAAGCGTAGAAGCACATGGGCCATGTGTCATCCTGACAAATGATGACTGTAGGAGCACATGGGCCATGTGTCATCCTGACAAATGATGACTGTAGGAGCACATGGGCCATGTGTCATCCTGACAAATGATGACTGTAGGAGGGAGGGAGTCTGAGGAATAACAACATCATGGCTGCATCCCAAACGGTACCCTATTCCCTATCTAGTGCACTACATTTGACCAGAGCCCCATAAGGTAGCACACTAGATAGGGACTAGGGAACCATTTGAGAGGTAAGCCGTGATGTCCACCCTCCAACGGCCCAGCTTGCCTTGGCAGATAAGCAGGCTCTGAAGCACTCAAGACTATTAAGTGGCTCCAGATGAAAGGAATGGAGGTAAATGACGTTTGATGGCAGCCAGGATGGATGACCTCAACCTCAGCAGCATCCCAGGTCTGGGGTATCTACTGTACCAACCTCAGCAGCATCCCAGGTCTGGGGTATCTACTGTACCAACCCCAGCAGCATCCTAGGTCTGGGGTATCTACTGTACCAACCTCATCAGCATCCCAGGTCTGGGGTATCTACTGTACCAACCCCAGCAGCATCCTAGGTCTGGGGTATCTACTGTACCAACCTCAGCAGCATCCCAGGTCTGGGGTATCTACTGTACCAACCTCAGCAGCATCCCAGGTCTGGGGTATCTATTGTACCAACGACAGCAGCATCCCAGGTCTGGGGTATCTACTGTACCAACCCCAGCAGCATCTCAGGTCTGGTTCTCTACTTTCTCTTCCAGAACCGTCTTGTCCTCTCCTTTAGAGAGTAGAGTTAACCACAACCTTTCTTAACTGACAAAATCCTTCTGATATAACATTTCCATGGGTCAGTCAGTTCATAGCAATCTGGCTGCTGGAGGGGTGCTCTCGCTCTCCAGTTGTTTAAGTCATTAGGACATCAGGCAGGACAAAGAGGCCCATTTATGTAAAGAGTTAAGATCAAGGCATTAGCCTTGTGAATCCACACCAGTAGTGCTGTGGATTACATATCAGGTGATTTACCAGGGGTTTCTTAAAACCAGGGCCATTATCTGGCTGCTGGTGACAGTTCACACTGAGGCTTCACAGGCTCCGCAGACGACAAACAGCAGCAGGTAGCATAGTGGTTAGAGCATTGGGCCAGGAACCGAAAGGTTGCTGGATCGAATCCCTGAGCTGACAAGGTAAAAATCTGTCATTCTGCCCCTGAGCAAGGCAGTTAACCCAATGTTCCCCAGGTGCTGTGGATGTCGATTATGGCAGCCCCCCACCTCTCTGATCCAGAGAGGTTGGGTTAAATGCGGAAAACACAATTCAGTTGAATGCATTCAGTTGTACAACTGAGTAGGTGTCCCCCTTTCCCAATCAGTCACAATGCCTGCTGGTATGTAGAGAGACCTGTAGGGCCTATTTGCACATCTCACTGTCATGGCCTATGAGTATGTACCAAATGTACCCCTGTCCCTATATAGTGCACACTACTTCCAAAGTAGTGGAGTATACAGGGAATAGGGTGCAATCTGGGATGCACACTGTCTGGCTTGCCTTCTAGGCAGAGTTGCAAAGAAAAAGCCATATCTCAGACTGGCCAATAAAAAGGAAAGATTAAGATGGGCAAAAGAACACAGGCACTGGACAGAGGAACTCTGCCTAGAAGGCCAGCATCCCAGAGTTGACGTTGAGACGGGTGTTTTGTGAGTACTATTTAATGAAGCTGCCAGTTGAGGACTTGTGAGGCGTCTTTATCTCAAACTAGACACTCTAATATACTTGTCCTCTTGCTCAGTTGTGCACCGGGGCCTCCCACTCTTTTAATTCTGGTTAGAGCCAGTTTGCGCTGTTCTGTAGTACACAGCGTTGTACGAGATATTCAGTTTCTTGGCAATTTCTCGCGTGGAATAGCTTTTATTTTTCTGAACAAGAATAGACTGAATAGACTGACGAAAAAAGTTATTTGTTTCTGGCCATTTTGAGCCTGTAATCAAACCCACAAATGCTGATGCTCCAGATACTCAACTAGTCTAAAGAAGGCCAGTTGTATTGCTTCTTTAATCAGAACAACAGTTTTCAGCTGTGCTAACATAATTGCAAAGGGGTTTTCTAATGATAAATTAGCCTTTGAAAATGATCAACTTGGATTAGCTATCACAATGTGCCATTGGAACACAGGAGTGATGGTTGCTGATAACGGTCCTCTGTACGCCTATGTAGATATTCCATTAAAAATCTGCCGTTTCCAGCTACAATAGTCATTTACAACATTAACAATGTCTACACTGTATTTCTGATCAATTTGATATTATTTTGATGGACAAAAAAATGTGTTTTCCTTTCAAAAGCAAGGACATGCCAGGCAGTCATCCCAAATGGCACCCCATTCCATATATAGTACAGGCCCCGTAGGGTGCCATTTCAGCCTCAGTGTCAGTGGTCAAATGAAGAGGCAAGCAGTGCCACTAGCATTCCACTGGGCACCACTGCATTCCACTGGGCACCACTGCATTCTGCTGGGCACCACTGCATTCTAGTGGGCACCACTGCATCCCACTGGGTACCACTGAATCCCACTGGGCACCACTGCATTCCACTGGGCACCACTGCATTCCACTGGGCACCACTGCATCCCACTGGGCACCACTGCATTCCACTGGGCACCACTGCATTCCACTGGGCACCACTGCATTCCACTGGGCACTACTGAATCCCACTGGGCACCACTGAATCCCACTGGGCACCACTGCATTCTACTGGGCACCACTGCATCCCACATAATTTCTACATGGATAATTGGGTAATATTCGGTTGAGATGTTGATCAACGAGATTACAACCTATATTCAACCATCTAAATGCACAACTAAATTCCAATGGAAAAACAATGTCTGGTTTTTGGTCTAGTTGTCACCTAAATGTCTGTCACTGCACTTTCAACCATTGTAAAAGCACAGCAAAGGTCACATGGGAATACAATGTCAGATGTGTTGTTTATTTATACAACAGATGAATGTGATGTCACTGGTCTTCGTCTAGTTGAGATTACATTAAAAGTACACGGTGCAAGTGATCAATGCTGTCTGAGATTCTGACAGACTATTACAGGACATTGTGAATATATCCTGGCCACAACCTGTGGCTTCCAATCTTCAACTTTATATGATTTACACGAGAAGAAGTGTACAGTTTACAGTAACCTTAATGTGGCCATGGATGTGTTACTCATTATAAGGTTGAATGTTACATTAGTTTGTAAAAAACAGCCTTAACTTTAGGCTATTTACTGCATTACAAAATTAATATTGAATTGTGTTTGGTTTACAACACAACCAAATATCAACATTTAAACAGGAGAGTTACTGCTTGGACAGTTTCATCTGAGCCATTGGCTTAATCACATTCTCATTTCATATGTATATCCTGTATTCTATGCTACTGTATTTTAGTCAATGCCAATCCGACATTGCTCATCTTAATATTTTATATATTTCTTAATTCCATTATTTTACTTTAAGATTTGAGTGAATTGTTGTGAATTGTTAGATATTACTTTCGCTACATCTGCAATAACATCTGATAAATATGTTTATGTGACCAATAACATCTGTTAAATATGGACCAATAACATCTGTTAAATATGGACCAATAACATCTGTTAAATATGGACCAATAACATCTGTTAAATATGGACCAATAACATCTGTTAAATATGGACCAATAACACCTGTTAAATATGAACCAATAACATCTGTTAAATATGAACCAATAACATCTGTTAAATATGGACCAATAACATCTGTTAAATATGTGTATGGACCAATAACATCTGTTAAATATGGACCAATAACATCTGTTAAATATGAACCAATAACATCTGTTAAATATGGACCAATAACATCTGTTAAATATGGACCAATAACATCTGTTAAATATGGACCAATAACATCTGTTAAATATGTGACCAATAACATCTGTTAAATATGTGTATGGACCAATAACATCTGTTAAATATGAACCAATAACATCTGTTAAATATGTGTATGGACCAATAACATCTGTTAAATATGTGTATGGACCAAAAACATCTGTTAAATATGTGTATGGACCAATACATCTGTTAAATATGGACCAATAACATCTGTTAAATATGGACCAATAACATCTGTTAAATATGGACCAATAACATCTGTTAAATATGTGACCAATAACATCTGTTAAATATGGACCAATAACATCTGTTAATATGGACCAATAACATCTGTTAAATATGGACCAATAACATCTGTTAAATATGGACCAATAACATCTGTTAAATATGGACCAATAACATCTGTTAAATATGGACCAATAACATCTGTTAAATATGGACCAATAACATCTGTTAAATATGGACCAATAACATCTGTTAAATATGGACCAATAACATCTGTTAAATATGGACCAATAACATCTGTTAAATATGTGACCAATAACATCTGTTAAATATGGACCAATAACATCTGTTAAATATGGACCAATAACATCTGTTAAATATGGACCAATAACATCTGTTAAATATGGACCAATAACATCTGTTAAATATGGACCAATAACATCTGTTAAATATGGACCAATAACATCTGTTAAATATGGACCAATAACATCTGTTAAATATGAACCAATAACATCTGTTAAATATGGACCAATAACATCTGCTAAATATGGACCAATAATGTATGGACCAATACATCTGTTAAATATGGACCAATAACATCTGTTAAATATGGACCAATTACATCTGTAAATATGGACCAATAACATCTGTTAAATATGGACCAATAACATCTGTTAAATATGGACCAATAACATCTGCTAAATATGGACCAATAACATCTTTTAAATATGTGTATGGACCAATAACATCTGTTAAATATGGACCAATAACATCTGTTAAATATGGACCAATAACATCTGCTAAATATGGACCAATAACATCTTTTAAATATGTGTATGGACCAATAACATCTGCTAAATATGGACCAATAACATCTGTTAAATATGTGTATGGACCAATAACATCTGTTAAATATGGACCAATAACATCCGTTAAATATGGACCAATAACATCTGTTAAATATGGACCAATAACATCTGTTAATATGGACCAATAACATCTGTTAAATATGGACCAATAACATCTGTTAAATATGGACCAATAACATCTGTTAAATATGGACCAATAACATCTGTTAAATATGGACCAATAACATCTGTTAAATATGAACCAATAACATCTGTTAAATATGTGTATGGACCAATAACATCTGTTAAATATGGACCAATAACATCTGTTAAATATGGACCAATAACATCTGCTAAATATGGACCAATAACATCTTTTAAATATGTGTATGGACCAATAACATCTGCTAAATATGGACCAATAACATCTGTTAAATATGTGTATGGACCAATAACATCTGTTAAATATGGACCAATAACATCTGTTAAATATGGACCAATAACATCTGTTAAATATGGACCAATAACATCTGTTAAATATGGACCAATAACATCTGTTAAATATGTATGACCAATAACATCTGTTAATATGTGTATGGACCAATAACATATGTTAAATATGGACCAATAACATCTGTTAAATATGGACCAATAACATCTGTTAAATATGGACCAATAACATCTGTTAAATATGGACCAATAACATCTGTTAAATATGGACCAATAACATCTGTTAAATATGGACCAATAACATCTGTTAAATATGTGTATGTGACCAATAACATCTGATAACCATGTGTATGTGACCAATAACATCTGATAACCATGTGTATGGACCAATAACATCTGATAACCATGTGTATGTGACCAATAACATCTGATAACCATGTGTATGTGACCAATAACATTTGATTTGATTGAGCCTTTAACTTGAAATTTTGTTTGAGTTGGTGACTTGAATCCAACATATAATTGTTTAACTTGTCGTTAGATTGTCGCACAATCGTATTTAAAAGTGATGTCGAATTGTGTTTGGATGTCAGCGCAACCAAATATATGCATTTGAAGGAGATTTATCTTCTGCTTGGACAGTTTCATCTGAGCCACTGGCTTAGTCTGGGTTAACTTCCAGTTTGTTTACAAATTAATGATTGATATGTCTTCATTTCAACCAAAATAAAAGTTAAAGATTAGGATTAAGATTAGGATTAAGACAGTGGGTAAATGGAACTATCCAAGCAGTAGAAACATCTCCTTTAAAAGTTGACATTTGACACATTTATTTCAAGTTTAAAAAATAGTTAAAAAAAAAAAAAGTTTAGTCCTATTCTTTCATGAAGTTTAGTCCCTATTCTTTCATGAAGTTTAGTCCTATTCTTTCATGAAGTTTAGTCCTATTCTTTCATGAAGTTTAGTCCTATTCTTTCATGAAGTTTAGTCCTATTCTTTCATGAAGTTTAGTCCTATTCTTTCATGAAGTTTAGTCCTATTCTTTCATGAAGTTTAGTCCTATTCTTTCATGAAGTTTAGTCCTATTCTTTCATGAAGTTTAGTCCTATTCTTTCATGAAGTTTAGTCCTATTCTTTCATGAAGTTTAGTCCTATTCTTTCATGAAGTTTAGTCCTATTCTTTCATGAAGTTTAGTCTATTCTTTCATGAAGTTTAGTCCTATTCTTCATGAAGTTTAGTCCTATTCTTTCATGAAGTTTAGTCCTATTCTTTCATGAAGTTTAGTCCTATTCTTTCATGAAGTTTAGTCCTATTCTTTCATGAAGTTTAGTCCTATTCTTTCATGAAGTTTAGTCTTTCTTTCATGAAGTTTAGTCCTATTCTTTCATGAAGTTTTAGTCCTATTCTTTCATGAAGTTTAGTCCTATTCTTTCATGAAGTTTAGTCCTATTCTTTCATGAAGTTTAGTCCTATTCTTCATGAAGTTTAGTCCTATTCTTTCATGAAGTTTAGTCCTATTCTTTCATGAAGTTTAGTCCTATTCTTTCATGAAGTTTAGTCCTATTCTTTCATGAAGTTTAGTCCTATTCTTTCATGAAGTTTAGTCCTATTCTTTCATGAAGTTTAGTCCTATTCTTTCATGAAGTTTAGTCCTATTCTTTCATGAAGTTTAGTCCTATTCTTTCATGAAGTTTAGTCCTATTCTTCATGAAGTTTAGCCTATCTTTTCATGAAGGTTCTTTCATGAAGTTTAGTCCTATTCTTTCATGAAGTTTAGTCCTATTCTTTCATGAAGTTTAGTCCTATTCTTTCATGAAGTTTAGTCCTATTCTTTCATGAAGTTTAGTCCTATTCTTTCATGAAGTTTAGTCCTATTCTTTCATGAAGTTTAGTCCTATTCTTTCATGAAGTTTAGTCCTATTCTTTCATGAAGTTTAGTCCTATTCTTTCATGAAGTTTAGTCCTATTCTTTCATGAAGTTTAGTCCTATTCTTTCATGAAGTTTAGTCCTATTCTTTCATGAAGTTTAGTCCTATTCTTTCATGAAGTTTAGTCCTATTCTTTCATGAAGTTTAGTCCTATTCTTTCATGAAGTTTAGTCCTATTCTTTCATGAAGTTTAGTCCTATTCTTTCATGAAGTTTAGTCCTATTCTTTCATGAAGTTTAGTCCTATTCTTTCATGAAGTTTAGTCCTATTCTTTCATGAAATTTAGTCCTATTCTTTCATGAAGTTTAGTCCTATTCTTTCATGAAGTTTAGTCCTATTCTTTCATGAAGTTTAGTCCTATTCTTTCATGAGTTTAGTCCTATTCTTTCATGAAGTTTAGTCCTATTCTTTCATGAAGTTTAGTCCTATTCTTTCATGAAGTTTAGTCCTATTCTTTCATGAAGTTAGTCACTATTCTTTTCATGAAGTTTAGTCCTATTCTTTCATGAAGTTTAGTCCTATTCTTTCATGAGTTTAGTCCTATTCTTTCATGAAGTTTAAGTCCTATTCTTTCATGAAGTTTAGTCCTATTCTTTCATGAAGTTTAGTCCTATTCTTCATGAAGTTTAGTCCTATTCTTTCATGAAGTTTAGTCCTATTCTTTCATGAAGTTAGTCCTATTCTTTCATGAAGTTTAGTCCTATTCTTTCATGAAGTTTAGTCTATTCTTTCATGAAGTTTAGTCCTATTCTTTCATGAAGTTTAGTCCTATTCTTTCATGAAGTTTAGTCCTATTCTTTCATGAAGTTTAGTCCTATTCTTTCATGAAGTTTAGTCTATTCTTTCATGAAGTTTAGTCCTATTCTTTCATGAAGTTTAGTCCTATTCTTTCATGAAGTTTAGTCCTATTCTTTCATGAAGTTTAGTCTATTCTTTCATGAGTTTACGTCCTATTTTCATGAGTTTAGGTCCTATTCTTTCATGAAGTTTAGTCCTATTCTTTCATGAAGTTAGTCTATTCTTTCATGAAGTTTAGTCCTATTCTTTCATGAAGTTTAGTCCTATTCTTCATGAAGTTTAGTCCTATTCTTTCATGAAGTTTAGTCCTATTCTTTCATGAAGTTTAGTCCTATTCTTTCATGAAGTTTAGTCCTATTCTTTCATGAGTTTAGTCCTATTCTTTCATGAAGTTTAGTCCTATTCTTTCATGAAGTTTAGTCCTATTCTTTCATGAAGTTTAGTTCCTATTCTTTCATGAAGTTAGTCCTATTCTTTCATGAAGTTTAGTCCTATTCTTTCATGAAGTTTAGTCCTATTCTTTCATGAAGTTTAGTCCTATTCTTTCATGAAGTTTAGTCCTATTCTTTCATGAAGTTTAGTCCTATTCTTTCATGAAGTTTAGTCCTATTCTTTCATGAAGTTTAGTCTATTCTTTCATGAAGTTTAGTCCTATTCTTTCATGAAGTTTAGTCCTATTCTTTCATGAAGTTTAGTCCTATTCTTTCATGAAGTTTAGTCCTATTCTTTCATGAAGTTTAGTCCTATTCTTTCATGAAGTTTAGTCCTATTCTTTCATGAGTTTAGTCCTATTCTTTCATGAAGTTTAGTCCTATTCTTTCATGAAGTTTAGTCTATTCTTTCATGAAGTTTAGTCTATTCTTCATGAGTAGTCCTATTCTGTCATGAAGTTTTAGTCCTATTCTTTCATGAAGTTTAGTCCTATTCTTTCATGAAGTTTAGTCATTCTCATGAGTTTCCTATTCTTATGAAGTTTAGTCCTATTCTTTCATGAAGTTTAGTCCTATTCTTTCATGAAGTTTAGTCCTATTCTTTCATGAAGTTTAGTCCTATTCTTTCATGAAGTTTAGTCCTATTCTTTCATGAAGTTTAGTCCTATTCTTTCATGAAGTTTAGTCCTATTCTTTCATGAAGTTAGTCCTATTCTTTCATGAAGTTTAGTCCTATCTTTCATGAAGTTTAGTCCTATCTTTCATGAAGTTTAGTCCTATTCTTTCATGAAGTTTAGTCCTATTCTTCATGAGTTTAGTCCTATTCTTTCAATGAAGTTTAGTCCTATTCTTTCATGAAGTTTAGTCCTATTCTTTCATGAAGTTAGTCCTATTCTTTCATGAAGTTTAGTCTATTCTTTCATGAAGTTTAGTCCTATTCTTTCATGAAGTGTAGTCCTATTCTTTCATGAAGTTTAGTCCTATTCTTTCATGAAGGTTTAGTCCTATTCTTTCATGAAGTTTAGTCCTATTCTTTCATGAAGTTTAGTCCTATTCTTTCATGAAGTTTAGTCCTATTCTTTCATGAAGTTAGTCCTATTCTTTCATGAAGTTTAGTCCTATTCTTTCATGAAGTTTAGTCCTATTCTTTCATGAAGTTTAGTCCTATTCTTTCATGAAGTTTAGTCCTATTCTTTCATGAAGTTTAGTCCTATTCTTTCATGAAGTTTAGTCCTATTCTTTCATGAAGTTTAGTCCTATTCTTTCATGAAGTTTAGTCCTATTCTTTCATGAAGTTTAGTCCTATTCTTTCATGAAGTTTAGTCCTATTCTTAACGTTGATGTTTGGTTGAGATGGAGACGTGAATCCTACACAAAGTTATTAATTTGTAGACAAACTGGAATTAAAACCAGACTAAGTCAGTGAATTAAAGATACATTTCCTTCAATGTTAATATTGGTTGCGTTGACAACAAAACACAATTCAATATCACTTTTACAGATGGAACTATGCAAGCAGAAGACACATCTCTTACATGTTGACATCATGAAAAGCCTCGATTCAATCTGTATCGCTGAAGTTCCGCGTGATTGAAAATGTAAAGGCTATGTTCCCGTGTTAGCCGACACTGCATTCACGGTAAATGCTGCATTTGACAAGTATGTCAGCGCAATCGGAAATTACATTTAAATTTCAATGAGCAAAAATCTGTAATGCTTCAGCGCTATAGATAGAATCGAGCCCTAAATATCATAACATTTGGCTTGGCCATTCTGTCTTTTATTTTACCTTTTATTTAACTAGGCAAGTTAAGAACAAATTCTTATTTTCAATGACGGCCTAGGAACAGTGGGTTAACTGCCTGTTCAGGGGCAGAACGACAGATTGTCAGCACATGGGCTTGAACTTGCAACCTTCCGGTTACTAGTCAAATCAAATCAAATCAAATTTATTTATATAGCCCTTCGTACATCAGCTGATATCTCAAAGTGCTGTACAGAAACCCAGCCTAAAACCCCAAACAGCAAGCAATGCAGGTGTAGAAGCACGGTGGCTAGGAAAAACTCCCTAGAAAGTCCAACACTAGGCTACCCTGCCGCCCCTCTATCTTGTCTTGAATTCTGGGTTGAATATGAAACAGTAGCTGTTGATGATTTTGTAGGTGCTATGTAATAAAATAATAATAATATCTAAATAGCATGACTGATATAGTATGGCAACATTTCATTTGCTCTGTTAATTTAATTTCCTACCTTTTAGAATGATTTTCGGGAGCCACGGTGAATCTATTTTGTTCTCAGGTGATCGATCGCTTAACGATCCTTCTCACAATAGCACATTGGTAATAATCAGTGACAAATATCATAGCTAAGCAAGGCTGGGCTTGGTTAAGTAGGGCTGGGCTTGGTTAAGTAGGGCTGGGCTTGGTTAAGTAGGGCTGGGCTTGGTTAAGTAGGGCTGGGCTTGGTTAAAACCCTGGATGGGAGATTCTCCAGTAGGAGGCGGTTGCTCAGACTATTGTTGTTTTCTTCTGTTAGTGGATATAACGTTGAAGATCTGATGCTGTTTTAAAGGTACAAATTGAACATATTTTATACAAGATTTGTCGACGTAGGAATTAGGTTACCTTGACGACGTAACCCTGTGGTTGAAATTTCACCTTCAACACAACAGTTAATAACTTTTTCAAATTCAATGTATTTTCCATGTAGACAAACTACGTTGAAACAACGTTGATTCAACCGGTTTGTGCCCAGTCGGATGCTGGGGCAGGGGGCTGCCAATACGTTTCCCAGGGGGCCTCGGTGTTTGTCATTCCAGTAGCTTAAAGTGTTCTTTAATTTGGGGTAATAGTACATGGGAAAAACCTCCATGCAGACCATTAATGACAGCTGGGACTTGAAGATGAAGCGTCGGCTAACTATGTCCGGCCCGTGGAGACATCACATTCTATTGAAAACAATGAAATCTAACTTTCTGTGGGCTTTTTCATCTTGTCCTTCCCTCCAAATCCAACAGATGTGGTACAGGCTGAGAGTGGGCACAGCTGCGATATCTACTTACTGGGCCATTTACTTTATGTTATTATTCTTATCTTGTATTATTTCTTATTGTTGCTGCCTTGTCCAGAAGGAGCTTGGAAGTAAGCATTTTTGTTGGACGATGTATGCCAATGCGTATCCCATACATACCACTAACAAAACTTGAAAACTGGCAAAAAATAGCGTTGAAATCCATTCTTATAATCTGCCAAGAAAAATATTTCAACATGAAATGTAATGGCTTCCTATGTACTAGTGCTGCATAGTGTCAGTTGAAAGCCTTTAAAGTTCTCACACCATGACAACAGACTGTGTATATACACTCTAACACCATGACAACACACTGAGGATATACAATCTAACACCATGACAACACACTGAGGATATACACTCTAACACCATGACAACAGACTGAGGATATACATTCTAACACCATGACAACACACTGAGGATATATATTCTAACACCATGACAACACACTGAGGATATACATTCTAACACCATGACCACACACTGAGGATATACATTCTAATACCATGACAACACACTGAGGATATACATTCTAAAACCATGACAACACAGTGAGGATATACATTCTAATACCATGACAACACACTGAGGATATACATTCTAACACCATGACAACAGACTGAGGATATACATTCTAACACCATGACAACACACTGAGGATATACATTCTAACACCATGACAACAGACTGAGGATATACATTCTAACACCATGACAACAGACTGAGGATATACATTCTAACACCATGACAACACACTGAGGATATACATTCTAACACCATGACAACACACTGAGGATATACATTCTAACACCATGACAACACACTGAGGATATACATTCTAACACCATGACAACACACTGAGGATATACATTCTAACACCATGACAACACACTGAGGATATACATTCTAACACCATGACAACACACTGAGGATATACATTCTAACACCATGACAACACACTGAGGATATACATTCTAACACCATGACAACACACTGAGGATATACATTCTAACACCATGACAACACACTGAGGATATACAATCTAACAACATGACAACACACTGAGGATATACACTCTAACACCATGACAACAGACTGAGGATATACATTCTAACACCATGACAACATACTGAGGATATACATTCTAACACCATGACAACAGACTGAGGATATACATTCTAACACCATGACAACAGACTGAGGATATACATTCTAACACCATGACAACAGACTGAGGATACATTCTAACACCATGACAACAGACTGAGGATATACATTCTAACACCATGACAACAGACTATGGATATACATTCTAACTCCATGACAACAGACTGAGGATATACATTTTAACACCATGACAACACACTGAGGATATACATTCTAACACCATGACAACACACTGAGGATATACATTCTAACACCATGACAACACACTGAGGATATACATTCTAACACCATGACAACACACTGAGGATATACAATCTAATACCATGACAACATACTGAGGATATAGATTCTAACACCATGACAACAGACTGAGGATATACATTCTAACACCATGACAACAGACTGAGGATACATTCTAACACCATGACAACAGACTGAGGATATACATTCTAACACCATGACAACAGACTATGGATATACATTCTAACTCCATGACAACAGACTGAGGATATACATTTTAACACCATGACAACACACTGAGGATATACATTCTAACACCATGACAACACACTGAGGATATACATTCTAACACCATGACAACACACTGAGGATATACATTCTAACACCATGACAACACACTGAGGATATACATTCTAACACCATGACAACAGACTGAGGATATACATTCTAACACCATGACAACAGACTGAGGATATACATTCTAACACTATGACAACACACTGAGGATATACAATCTAATACCATGACAACACACTGAGGATATACATTCTAACATCATGACAACAGACTGAGGATATATATTCTAACACCATGACAACAGACTGAGGATATACATTCTAACACCATGACAACACACTGAGGATATACATTCTAACACCATGACAACAGACTGAGGATATACATTCTAACACCATGACAAAAGACAGAGGATATACATTCTAACACCATGACAACAGATATACATTCTGACACCATGACAACAGACTGAGGATATACATTCTAACACTATGACAACACACTGAGGATATACAATCTAACACCATGACAACACACTGAGGATATACATTCTAACATCATGACAACAGACTGAGGATATATATTCTAACACCATAACAACAGACTGTGGATATACATTCTAACACCATGACAACACACTGAGGATATACATTCTAACACCATGACAACAGACTGAGGATATACATTCTAACACCATGACAACAGACTGAGGATATACATTCTAACACCATGACAACAGACTGAGGATATACAATTTAACACCATGACAACAGACTGAGGATATACATTCTAATACCATGACAAAAGACAGAGGATATACATTCTAACACCATGACAACAGATATACATTCTGACACCATGACAACAGACTGAGGATATACATTCTAACACTATGACAACACACTGAGGATATACAATCTAACACCATGACAACACACTGAGGATATACATTCTAACATCATGACAACAGACTGAGGATATATATTCTAACACCATAACAACAGACTGTGGATATACATTCTAACACCATGACAACACACTGAGTATATACAATCTAACACCATGACAACAGACTGAGGATATACATTCTAACACCATGACAACAGACTGAGGATATACATTCTAACATCATGACAACAGACTGAGGATATACATTCTAACACCATGACAACAGACTGAGGATATACATTCTAACACCATGACAACAGACTGAGGATATACATTCTAACACCATGACAACAGACTGAGGATATACAATTTAACACCATGACAACAGACTGAGGATATACATTCTAACACCATGACAAAAGACAGAGGATATACATTCTAACACCATGACAACAGATATACATTCTGACACCATGACAACAGACTGAGGATATACATTCTAACACTATGACAACACACTGAGTATATACAATCTAACACCATGACAACAGACTGTGGATATACATTCTAACACCATGACAACAGACTGAGGATATACACTCTAACACCATGACAACAGACTGAGGATATACATTCTAACATCATGACAACAGACTGAGGATATACATTCTAACACCATGACAACATACTGAGGATATACATTCTAACACCATGACAACACACTGAGGATATACATTCTAACACCATGACAACAGACTGAGGATATACATTCTAACATCATGACAACAGACTGTGGATATACATTCTAACACCATGACAACAGACTGAGGATATACATTCTAACACCATGACAACAGACTGAGGATATACATTCTAACACCATGACAACAGACTGAGGATATACATTCTAACACCATGACAACAGACTGAGGATATACATTCTAACATCATGACAACAGACTGAGGATATACATTCTAACACCATGACAACAGACTGAGGATATACATTCTAACACCATGACAACACACTGAGGATATACATTCTAACACCATGACAACAGACTGAGGATATACAATTTAACACCATGACAACAGACTGAGGATATACATTCTAACACCATGACAAAAGACAGAGGATATACATTCTAACACCATGACAACAGATATACATTCTGACACCATGACAACAGACTGAGGATATACATTCTAACACTATGACAACACACTGAGTATATACAATCTAACACCATGACAACAGACTGTGGATATACATTCTAACACCATGACAACAGACTGAGGATATACACTCTAACACCATGACAACAGACTGAGGATATACATTCTAACATCATGACAACAGACTGAGGATATACATTCTAACACCATGACAACACACTGAGGATATACAATCAAACACCATGACAACACACTGAGGATATACATTCTAACACCATGACAACAGACTGAGGATATACAATCTAACACCATGACAACAGATATACACTCTAACTATACACTCATACATTCTAACACCATGACAACACACTGAGGATATACATTCTAACACCATGACAACAGACTGAGGATATACATTCTAACATCATGACAACAGACTGAGGATATACATTCTAACACCATGACAACAGACTGAGGATATACAATCTAACACCATGACAACACACTGAGGATATGCAATCTAACACCATGACAACAGACTGAGGATATACATTCTAACACCATGACAACACACTGAGGATATACATTCTAACATCATGACAACAGATATACACTCTAACACCATGACAACAGACTGAGGATATACAATCTAACACCATGACAACAGATATACACTCTAACTATACACTCATACATTCTAACACCATGACAACACACTGAGGATATACATTCTAACACCATGACAACAGACTGAGGATATACATTCTAACATCATGACAACAGACTGAGGATATACATTCTAACACCATGACAACAGACTGAGGATATACAATCTAACACCATGACAACACACTGAGGATATGCAATCTAACACCATGACAACAGACTGAGGATATACATTCTAACACCATGACAACAGACTGAGGATATACAATCTAACACCATGACAACAGATATACACTCTAACACCATGACAACAGACTGAGGATATACATTCTAACACCATGACAACAGACTGAGGATATACATTCTAACACCATGACAACACACTGAGGATATACATTCTAACACCATGACAACACACTGAGGATATACAATCTAACACCATGACAACAGACTGAGGATATACATTCTAACATCATGACAACAGACTGAGGATATACAATCTAACACCATGACAACACACTGAGGATATACAATCTAACACCATGACAACACACTGAGGATATACATTCTAACACCATGACAACAGACTGAGGATATACAATCTAACACCATGACAACAGATATACACTCTAACACCATGACAACAGACTGAGGATATACATTCTAACACCATGACAACAGACTGAGGATATACATTCTAACACCATGACAACACACTGAGGATATACAGTATGGACCTGGTGGGTCTGGTTGATATACAGTATGGTTTCTACCTGGTGGGTCTGGTCGATATATGGTGTCTACCTGGTGGGACTGGTCTGGTTGATATATGGTGTCTACCTAGTAGAACTGGTCTGGTTGATATATGGTGTCTACCTAGTAGAACTGGTCTGGTTGATATATATGGTGTCTACCTAGTAGAACTGGTCTGGTTGATATATGGTGTCTACCTAGTAGAACTGGTCTGGTTGATATATGGTGTCTACCTAGTAGAACTGGTCTGGTTGATATATGGTGTCTACCTAGTAGAACTGGTCTGGTTGATATATGGTGTCTACCTAGTAGAACTGGTCTGGTTGATATATGGTGTCTACCTAGTAGAACTGGTCTGGTTGATATATGGTGTCTACCTAGTACAACTGGTCTGGTTGATATATGGTGTCTACCTAGTAGAACTGGTCTGGTTGATAAATGGTGTCTACCTAGTAGAACTGGTCTGGTTGATAAATGGTGTCTACCTAGTAGAACTGGTCTGGTTGATATATGGTGTCTACCTAGTAGAACTGGTCTGGTCGATATATAGTGTCTACCTGGTGGGACTGGTCTGGTTGATATATGGTGTCTACCTGGTGGGACTGGTCTGGTTGATATATTGTGTCTACCTGGTGGGTCTGGTCGATATATTGTGTCTACCTGGTTGGACTGGTTGATATATGGTGTCTACGAGGAGGGAATTGATGATATATGGTGTCTATACCTGGTGGGTCTGGTTGATATATGGTGTCTACCTGGTGGGTCTGGTTGATATATGGTGTCTACCTGGTGGGTCTGGAGGGACCGGTTGATATATGGTGTCTACCTGGTGGGACCGGTTGATATATGGTGTCTACCTGGTGGGACCGTTTGATATATGGGCTGATATATTTGGGGCGGCAGGTAACCTAGTGGTTAGAGTGATGGGCCAGTATCCCAAAAAGTTTCTAGATCGAGTCTCCAAGCTGACAAAGTAAAAATCTGTTGTTCTGCCCCTGAACAAGGTAGTTAACCCATTATTCCTTGGCCGTCATTGAAAGTAAGAATTTGTACTTAACTGACTTGCCTAGTTAAATAGAAGACAAATGCATAAAAAAAATATGGCGTCTACCTGGTGGGACTAGTCTGGTTGATATTTGGTGTCTACCTGGTAAGACTGGTCTGGTTGATATGTGGTGTCTACCTGGTGGGACTGGTCTGGTTGATATATGGTGTCTACCTGGTAAGACTGGTCTGGTTGATATGTGGTGTCTACCTGGTAGGACTGGTCTGGTTGATATTTGGTGTCTACCTGGTAAGACTGGTCTGGTTGATATGTGGTGTCTACCTGGTGGGACTGGTCTGGTTGATATGTGGTGTCTACCTGGTGGGACTGGTCTGGTTGATATATGGTGTCTACCTGGTAAGACTGGTCTGGTTGATATTTGGTGTCTACCTGGTAGGACTGGTCTGGTTGATATTTGGTGTCTACCTGGTGGGTCTGGTCTGGTTGATATATGGTGTCTACCTGGTAAGACTGGTCTGGTTGATATTTGGTGTCTACCTGGTAAGACTGGTCTGGTTGATATTTGGTGTCTACCTGGTAGGACTGGTCTGGTTGATATTTGGTGTCTACCTGGTAGGACTGGTTGATATTTGGTGTCTACCTGGTGGGTCTGGTTTATATATGGTGTCTACCTGGTGGGTCTGGTCTGGTTGATATATGGTGTCTACCTAGTAGAACTGGTCTGGTCGATATATAGTGTCTACCTGGTGGGACTGGTCTGGTTGATATTTGGTGTCTACCTGGTGGGACTGGTCTGGTTGATATATGGTGTCTATACCTGGTGGGTCTGGTTGATATATGGTGTCTACCTGGTGGGACTAGTCTGGTTGATATTTGGTGTCTACCTGGTGGGACTGGTCTGGTTGATATTTGGTGTCTATACCTGGTGGGTCTGGTCTGGTTGATATATGGTGTCTATACCTGGTGGGTCTAGTTGATATTTGGTGTCTACCTGGTGGGTCTGGTCTGGTTGATATTTGGTGTCTACCTGGTAGGTCTGGTCTGGTTGATATATGGTGTCTACCTGGTGGGTCTGGTTGATATTTGGTGTCTACCTGGTGGGACTAGTTGATATTTGGTGTCTACCTGGTGGGTCTGGTCTGGTTGATATATGGTGTCTATACGTGGTGGGTCTGGTTGATATTTGGTGTCTACCTGGTGGGTCTGGTTGATATTTGGTGTCTACCTGGTGGGTCTGGTCTGGTTGATATTTGGTGTCTACCTGGTGGGTCTGGTTGATATTTGGTGTCTACCTGGTGGGTCTGGTTGATATTTGGTGTCTACCTGGTGGGTCTGGGGCTGTATCCCCACCCATCTCCCCACAGCTCTGAACACCATTCAATTTGATCTCTGTGTCCCAAATGGCAACCTCAAGTCAAGGTCTCTCGTCAAAAGTATAGCGCTATGTAGGGTGCCATTAGGGACTCAGGCATGTGATTACCCTGCAGGCCTCTTCCCCTCCTCTCCTTTGTCTACCTGCCTGTCGCTTTAAAATCAACTGCCTATTGTTGTTTTACTGCCCATGACAGGGATAAAGGAACTGGCCAGTGGGACACACACACACACACACACACACACACACACACATACAGACATACACAAAGTGTAATGCAGTTGGACTGGGCAGCGGGACACCCACACGAGCACCCAGACTGTAACGCAATAGGGCTGGGAATTCCTCTTTCATTTCAATGTTAAACTTGATCGCTGGGCTGCATGACTGACCACCTTATTAACGCTGCTATGCTGCAGGGCGGCGGGGTGCATGGGGGGGCCTCATCAATATAGCGCTGGCTCTGGGGCCACAGACCAAATACAAACACTTCCTTTGTGTAGGGACGGGGACAGAGCAAAAACCAACCGGCTGACTGACTGACTGGCCTGCAAGGGTTGGGAGGGATACACAGAACCTCCAAAGGGTTGGGAGGGATACACAGAACCTCCAAAGGGTTGGGGGGGATACACAGAACCTCCAAAGGGTTGGGAGGGATACACAGAACCTCCAAAGGGTTGGGAGGGATACACAGAACCTCCAAAGGGTTGGGAGGGATACACAGAACCTCCAAAGGGTTGGGGAGGGATACATAGAACCTCCAAAGGGTTGGGGGGGGATACACAGATCTCCAAAGGGTTGGGGGGGGATACACAGAACCTCCAAAGGGCTGGGAGGGATACACAGAACCTCCAAAGGGTTGGGGAGGGATACACAGAACCTCCAAAGGGTTGGGGAGGGATACACAGAACCTCCAAAGGGTTGGGGAGGGATACACAGAACCTCCAAAGGGTTGGGGAGGGATACACAGAACCTCCAAAGGGTTGGGGAGGGATACACAGAACCTCCAAAGGGTTGGGAGGGATACACAGAACCTCCAAAGGGTTGGGAGGGATACACAGAACCTCCAAAGGGTTGGGGAGGGATACATAGAACCTCCAAAGGGTTGGGAGGGATACACAGAACCTCCAAAGGGTTGGGGAGGGATACACAGAACCTCCAAAGGGTTGGGAGGGATACACAGAACCTCCAAAGGGTTGGGAGGGATACACAGAACCTCCAAAGGGTTGGGAGGGATACACAGAACCTCCAAAGGGTTGGGAGGGATACACAGAACCTCCAAAGGGTTGGGAGGGATACACAGAACCTCCAAAGGGTTGGGAGGGATACACAGAACCTCCAACTGACACATTCATGAAATAAGGAAATATGGTTACATGGAAGATGGACTGCTGCGAGTCCTCACCTGAACTACAACTCTTAAGTCTCTGTAGTATAGTGTAGGGTAGTGTAGTATAGTGTAGTATAGATTAGTAGTGTAGGGTAGTGTAGTATAGTGTAGTATGGTGTAGTATGGTGTAGTATAGAGTAGTAGTGCAGGGTAGTGTAGCATAGTGTGGTATAGTGTAGTATAGTGTATGGTGGTGTAGGGTAGTATAGTGTAGTATAGTGTAGTGTAGTTGTGACGTAGAAGTCCGTCACTGGCCGCGGGCAGCATTTGGTTCTTTAACGCACACACATATTCATCACTCCTCCCTGCGCCATTATACCATAAGTTAACAATGTGGGTCGACACACAATTTAACTTCTGTCTTGGTGCATGCATTTCATACTTATCAATGTTGTGGATGAGCGCATTGTTTGTTTGTTCTGTTCCTCTCTCTCCATCTCTGTAGCTTCTGGGTATGCTGGAAAAGGACCCGAGCTAAGGGAATTGGGTTGGCTTTATAGTGCCTGTCCCAAATGGCTCATTAATGCATATGGGCATATTGAAAGATATTGTCAGTAGTGATGTAATGTTGTAAATGTTATGTTGTGATATTGTTTAAAACCGTGTTGCAATGTATATCCTTTAGTATGTTTAGTTCATGGAAAATGTAGGTTTGTATTGTTAATTGGTTAATTGTTCTGAGGGGAGGGGCTAGCCCTACAAAAGGAGCCTCTCTCCAGTCTCTAAGGGGGATTTTTTGGATTGAGCTGTGGATGGGGCAGCATTGTTGTTAAGCTGTCCCATAAGGTAGACGTTGATGGCAGTACTGTTGTTTTCTGTTCTGGAATCACTTGTAAATAAACACCTTTGCACAGAAGAACTTTTGCGGTTCCGCCATCTTTTTATTTTTATAGAGGTTAGGATATCCAGTTTAGCCATCTGGCCTACTCTACGTGACATATGGTGGCAGTGGTGGGATGGCGTACCGCAAATCAGTGAATTCTAACAAGAGAGGTAAAGGAATGCGTACAGGATTGCGTTCTCAGCAACAGCATCAACTGTCAGAAAAGGTACCTGAAGTTGAACCGGGGTGGAATACCATGGAATCGTCTGGTGAAGAAGAGGTCAAGTATGAGAAACTAGGAGCCCGACCGCGGGGCCAAAGACAACCAGAACTGGGTGAGCTGCTGACTGAAGGAGCAGTTGGGGGACCAGAACCACACCCAACCATGGTAACCCTTTTTCAGCAACTTTTCACCTGCCTTGAGAGGAGGGACGAAGACCTCAAGCAGGAGTTACGTGGCCTACACCAATCTATCCTCACAGCTCCCCACCAGGCGGAACTCGTCAGTGAGAGCCCAAGATTGGGTCTTCCAACACCAGGACGACAAAGGCTCGATGCAGCAGGGACTTCAACTCCACAGCAGGCACCCCAAGCAGTAATGAGGCCAGCACCAGGAGACCAGTCCAGCACTGTTAACGTCCATCTTCCAGCATTCCTGAGGAAGGAGCCAAAGATGCCCTCATACCAGCAGGGGGAGGACATTGAAAACTACCTGCTGAGGTTTGAGCGCATGGCTAAGACGTGGCAGTGGCCTGAGGTAGAGTGGGCCTGCAGGCTTGTCCCATTGCTCACGGGCAAGGCCTTAGAGGCTTACACAGCAATGGATGAGGGGCTGGCCAATGTCTACAAGGGCTTGAAGGAAGCGCTGCTGGTGAAGTTTGACATCTCACCGGAAACCTACCGTCAACGCTTCAGAGCTGCATCAACGCCATCGGGTGAGTCGCCGACAGAGACGTACCACCGCCTCAAGGGTCTCTACCGACGATGGGTTCGACTGGGGGAGAAGACACAGGACGAAATCGGGGAGGTCATCATCCTCGAGCAACTTCTACAAGTTCTACCACACGACATTCGAACCTGGGTCCGAGAGCACGAGCCCAAGGACGGGCTTATGGCGGCCAAGCTTGCACTGCAGTATCTTAATGCACGTAAAGGGGGCCCACCACAACCTGCAGCACCCGCTCCAAGGAGTCTCAGAGACACAAGGGACATCAGAAACGCCAGAGATGGTGGAGGTAACTCTGGGGGTTATGTGTCTGGGAGGGAGGTAAGGGATCATGCAGTTCGCTCTGATGGGAGGGGTCTGACCTGTTTTTACTGCCGGCAGCAGGGGCACAAAGCTTCAATGTGTCCGCTACGTAAATCCAAGCTCTCAGGTTACTGTTATGTACCCAGAGAGGGGAATGGTGTTCAGAATAGACAGACTCGGGAAGGGTCATGCTTGGTACCTGTAAAAGTGAATGGTAAAAGTCTTACTGCAATGATTGACACCGGCAGTTCCCTGTCATTGATCAGAAAAGGTAATGTACCTGTTAATGACATTGATTATGGTCATCAGACACTGATCCAATGTGTCCATGGTGACCAGTCACAGCAGCCCACAGCTGAGCTCACAGTTGAGATTCAGGGTCAGAAATACCTCCTCAAAGTTGGGGTAATGGAGAAGCTACCTTTTGAGATGATTTTGGGGAGGGATGTGCCTGTACTCTCTGATCTGTTGGGAAGTGTGGGGGGTCAGCTATATGAGCAGTCAGTTTGCCAGTCTGATGTTCAGATGGCATGTTCAGTTGTCACTCGTGCCCAGGCCAAAGCTGGTTTACAACCTCTGCCTGACTTGTGTGATAGTCTGTGCGAGGGGGGAACCAAAGGGCCCAGAAAGTCACGCCGCCAGCGGCGTCTTGAGAAGTATGTGGGAACCCCTGTACCTGTTGCTGATGTGTCTGGGTTAGAGGTGCAATGGGATGTTCCACAAAATTTTGCTACACTGCAGAATTCTGACGCAACCTTGAAATGTTTGTTTGACAAGGCCTTAGCTGGGGACAGTCAATCTTCATGTGGGGGGATTTACACAGTAGACAACCACATACTCTACCTTGGGTCAGAGGCAGATAGCAGGAAGTTGGTGGTGCCATCTACCTGTAGACCACTTGTTCTCAACCTTGCACATACAGTTCCATGGGCAGGCCATCTAGGGCAACATAAGACCTATCTTAGGCTAGGCTCCCGTTTCTTTTGGCCCTCCATGTATACTGATGTACAAAAATACTGCAAATCATGCCCCACGTGCCAGAAAACCAGTGCTGTCCGTAGGTCTGAACGGGCTCCTCTATGTTCACTGCCAGTTATCTCTACCCCATTCAAGAGAATTGCAATGGACATTGTTGGACCCTTGGAGAAGAGTAGTGCAGGTTACAAGTATATATTGGTGATCTGTGACTATGCCACCCGGTTCCCAGAAGCCTTCCCACTCCGTTCCATAACCACTCCAAAGATAATCTGTGCTCTTGTTCAGCTCTTCTCTCGTGTAGGAATCCCAGATGAAATCCTGACGGACCAAGGGACAAACTTCACCTCGCGACTGATGGTTCAACTCCACCGACAGCTGGGCATTAAAGGCTTGAGGACTACTCCCTACCATCCCCAAACGGATGGGCTCGTAGAGAGATTCAATCAAACGCTCAAGAACATGCTGAGGAAGTTTGTGGCTGACACTGGTAAAGACTGGGATAAGTGGTTACCCTTTCTGCTTTTTGCTTACAGGGAGGTGCCTCAGGCATCGACAGGTTTCTCGCCATTCGAACTCCTCTATGGATGGCCAGTGCAAGGACCACTGGACCTGCTGAAGAAGTGCTGGGAAGGTTCCCCAGTAGCTACCTCAGGACAGGGGATTGTCCAGTATGTCCTCCAGATGCGAGACAGGTTGGAACGGTACCGAGAGGAAGCTAGAGCAAACCTTCAGCAAGCCCAGAAGGCCCAGAAGAGAGGCTATGACCAGCACGCTCGCCACAGAGAGTTTGAGCCAGGACAGAAAGTCCTGCTCCTCCTTCCCTCATCTACCAGCAAGCTCCTTGCGCAATGGCAAGGACCGTACCTAATCGGGAGGAAGATGGGCCCAGTGACCTACGAGGTGCTGCACCCGGACAAGGGTAAGAAGAAGCAAACCTACCATGTGAACCTTCTCAAGACCTGGGAGGAGAAAGAGGAACTCTCCAAAGGAAAGTCCTTTCTGGTCCGCAGAGTAGAAGAGGATGAGTCGGATGGGGTCACAGAGGCATGGAAAGAACGAGCAGAAGTCATACTGGCTCACCTGGAAGAAGACAAGCAAGATGAGCTGAAGCAGCTGTTTGGCAAGTATCCGGCCCTCTTCAGTCAGAGACCAGGAAGAACCAAAGTCCTGGAACACGTCATTCGTTTGAAACCTGGCCAGAACCCTGTCCGCCAGCATCCTTACCGTGTGCCTGAGAGGCTGGTGGTAGCCCTCAAGGAAGAGGTCCACACCATGATAGAGATGGATGTTGTCGAGCCATCTTCAAGTGAATGGAGCAGCCCTATTGTCATTGTCCCAAAGAAGGATGGCTCTTTGCGCGTCTGCATGGACTTCCGTAAGGTGAATGCCATCTCCCAGTTTGATGCTTATCCCATGCCCCGCATTGACGACTTACTGGAGAGAATAGGTAGAGCTCATTACATCACCACATTGGATCTCTGCAAAGGGTACTGGCAGGTGCCCCTGGATGAACAATCCAAGGCCTACACTGCATTCCGGACGCCAATGGGCCTGTTCCAGTTCAAGGTCATGCCGTTTGGCCTTCATGGGGCCCCTGCGACTTTCCAGAGGCTGATGGACAAGGTCCTCCAGGACTGTGACGATTACTGTGCTGCTTACTTGGATGACGTGGTGATCTACAGCCACTCCTGGGAGGAGCACATACAGCATCTTAGCAGCGTCCTGGGGAAGATCCATGAAGCAGGCCTCACGCTTAACCTCCGGAAGTGTGAGTGGGCGAAACAGGAGACAAAGTACCTGGGTTACCAGCTGGGTAAGGGTGAAGTTCGGCCTCAGGTGGAGAAAGTGGAGTCCATCAGGAATAGCCCTCAACCCAGAACCAAGACACAGGTGAAGTCCTTCCTAGGTCTGGCAGGGTGGTACCGGAGATTCATTCCACAGTTTTCGACCATCGCTGTCCCTCTGACCAACCTCACTTCGAAGGGGGCCAGCAACCCTGTGAAGTGGACTGAGGAGTGTGAGGAAGCCTTCATGACACTGAAAAAACGACTGTGCTCATTCCCTGTTCTCCAGACCCCTGATTTTAAGAAGAGATTTCTCGTGCAGGTGGACGCTTCGGCTGTAGGAATTGGAGCTGTACTGGCCCAAGGGGAGCCAAGAGAAGAGCTTCCTGTGCTGTACCTGAGTCGGAAGCTGTTGCCCAGGGAAACCAGGTATTCTACAATCGAAAAGGAGTGCCTGGCTATAAAGTGGGCCCTAGATAGCCTCCGTTACTACCTTCTTGGGAGGGAATTTGACCTGCACACGGATCACAGAGCACTGACCTGGATCCAGACCATGAAGGACCGGAATTCTCGTGTGACCAGGTGGTATCTGGAGCTCCAGCCCTTCAGGTTCTGTGTCCGTCACAAGGCAGGAAAAGAGAACGTTACTGCGGACTACCTATCAAGGCTCCCGAACATGGTCGCTTCAGGAGAGGAGGAAGGTAATGTGACGTAGAAGTCCGTCACTGGCCGCGGGCAGCATTTGGTTCTTTAACGCACACACATATTCATCACTCCTCCCTGCGCCATTATACCATAAGTTAACAATGTGGGTCGACACACAATTTAACTTCTGTCTTGGTGCATGCATTTCATACTTATCAATGTTGTGGATGAGCGCATTGTTTGTTTGTTCTGTTCCTCTCTCTCCATCTCTGTAGCTTCTGGGTATGCTGGAAAAGGACCCGAGCTAAGGGAATTGGGTTGGCTTTATAGTGCCTGTCCCAAATGGCTCATTAATGCATATGGGCATATTGAAAGATATTGTCAGTAGTGATGTAATGTTGTAAATGTTATGTTGTGATATTGTTTAAAACCGTGTTGCAATGTATATCCTTTAGTATGTTTAGTTCATGGAAAATGTAGGTTTGTATTGTTAATTGGTTAATTGTTCTGAGGGGAGGGGCTAGCCCTACAAAAGGAGCCTCTCTCCAGTCTCTAAGGGGGATTTTTTGGATTGAGCTGTGGATGGGGCAGCATTGTTGTTAAGCTGTCCCATAAGGTAGACGTTGATGGCAGTACTGTTGTTTTCTGTTCCGGAATCACTTGTAAATAAACACCTTTGCACAGAAGAACTTTTGCGGTTCCGCCATCTTTTTATTTTTATAGAGGTTAGGATATCCAGTTTAGCCATCTGGCCTACTCTACGTGACAGTAGTATAGTGTAGTATAGAGTAGTAGTGAAGGGTAGTGTAGTATAGTGTAGGGTAGTGTAGTATAGTGTAGGGTAGTGGAGAATAGTGTAGTAGTGTAGTGTAGTGTAGTATAGTATAGTGGAGGGTAGTGGAGTGTAGGGTAGTGTAGGGTAGTGTAGTGTAGTATAGTGTAGTGTAGTATAGTGTAGTAGTGTAGGGTAGTGTAGTGTAGGGTAGTGAAGGGTATTGTAGTATAGTGTAGGGTAGTGTAGTATAGTGTACGGTAGTGGAGGGTAGTGGAGTGTAGTGTAGGGTAGGGTAGTGTAGTGTAGTGTAGTATAGTGTAGTAGTGTAGGGTAGTGTAGTAGGGTAGGGTAGTGTAGGGTAGGGTAATGTAGGGTAGTTTAGTGTAGCGTAGGTTAGGGTAGTTTAGTATAGTGTAGGGTAGTGTGGTGTATGCTAGTGTAGTATAGTGTAGTATAGTGTAGTATTGTAGGGTAGTGTAGGGTAGTGTAGGATAGTGTAGTTATGGTAGTGCAGTATAGTGTAGTAGTGTAGTGTAGTGTGGTGTATGGTAGTGTACTATAGTGTAGTAATGTAGTATAGTGTGGTAGTGTAGTGTAGTATAGTATGGTATGGTGTAGGGTAGTGTAGTATAGTGTAGTAGTGTAGTGTGGTGTTGAGTATGGTAGTATAGTATAGTGTAGTATAGTGTAGTGTGGTAGTGTAGTGTAGTATAGTATAGTGTAGGGTAGTATAGTGTAGTAGTGTAGGGTAGTGTAGTATAGTTTAGGGTAGTGTAGGTTAGGGTAGTGTAGGGTAGTGTGGCATAGTTATGGTAGTGTAGTATAGTGTAGTAGTGTGGGGTAGTAGTGTAGTGTAGTGTGGTGTATGGTAGTGTGCTATAGTGTAGTAGTGTAGTATAGTGTTGTAGTGTAGTATAGTATAGTGTGGTAGTATAGTATAGTGTGGTAGTGTAGTATACTGTAGTATAGTATAGTGTGGTAGTGTAGTATAGTGTGGTAGTGTAGTGTAGTGGGGTAGTGTAGTGTAGTATAGTATAGTATAGTGTGGTAGTGTAGTGTAGTATAGTGTGGTAGTGTAGTGTAGTATAGTGTAGTGTAGTGTAGTATAGTATAGTGTGGTAGTGTAGTGTAGTATAGTATATTGTGGTAGTATAGTATAGTGTGGTAGTGTAGTATAGTATAGTGTGGTAGTGTAGTGTAGTGTAGTGTAGTATAGTGTGGTAGTGTAGTGTAGTGTAGTATAGTAGTGTAGTATAGTATAGTGTGGTAGTGCAGTGTAGTATAGTATAGTGTGGTAGTGCAGTGTAGTGTGGTGTATGGCAGTGTAGTGTGGTTAGCATACCGTGAGATTTGGGTGGGTTAGCATACTGTGAGATTTGGGTTGGGTTAACATACCGTGAGATTTGGGTGGGTTAGCTTACCGTGAGATTTGGGTGGGTTAGCTTACCGTGCGATTTGGGTTGGGTTAGCATACCATGAGATTTGGGTTGGGTTAGCATACCATGAGATTTGGGTTGGGTTAGTGTACCGTGAGATTTGGGTTGGGTTAGCGTACCGTGAGATTTGGGTTGGGTTAGCATACCGTGAGATTTGGGTGGGTTAGCATACCATGAGATTTGGGTTGGGTTAGTGTATCGTGAGATTTGGGTGGGTTAGCATACCGTGAGATTTGGGTTGGGTTAGTGTACCGTGAGATTTGGGTGGGTTAGCATACC
Organism: Oncorhynchus kisutch; assembly: GCF_002021735.2. NCBI lineage: Eukaryota > Metazoa > Chordata > Actinopteri > Salmoniformes > Salmonidae > Oncorhynchus > Oncorhynchus kisutch. The sequence continues at coordinate 2,964,997 of NC_034181.2, forward strand.
GTGAGATTTGGGTTGGGTTAGTGTACCGTGAGATCTGGGTAGGTTAGCGTACCGTGAGATTTGGGTTGGGTTAGCGTACCGTGAGATTTGGGTTAGGTTTAGCGCACCGTGAGAGCGGCAACACCAGATGAGATGAATAACACACATGGCAAAATCAAGCTTCTGATGCGATCGGAGCAAAAATGGCCTATAGGAAAGCAAAGAGTGTCAAAGACATGAATGTTTGTAATTGAAGTGTCCTGGTTGGCATCAGTTCAAAAGAGAGATGAGTGATTGAAGTGACATCCTCGTAGCTGTGTGTGTGTGGGACAGTTGGATCAACTCATTGAGGTCAAGCAGCCCACGCAACTGAAAGATGTCATCAGCCAATAAGAGGATTGCATTAAATATTCTGCTAAGCCCTACATGCTCCTGATTGGACAAGACCGATGAGAAGGAGCGTCATGTCAAATTGAAAATCCATTAGTCTTACGTGGAATTTTTATCTCGTTACATTTTTGTCGACAAAAATGAAAAGTAGTTTGTTATACAGTAGTTATCGTTTCATTCAGGGCTTATTGTCTCGTTATCGTCATCAGTTTTCATCAGGAAAAATAGGGTGGTTATATTTTTTTTCGTCATTTACTTTTGAAGAAATTCACACAGCCAGGAGTGATCGTACAGTACAGATGTCCTCACAACTCTAAAAACGGACATCCAAACCAAAGAAACACCGCCGGTGGTATCATGGGCTGTGTTTCAGTCTGATGGAGCAACTCTACATCTGACAAACCCAAATACTCCCACCAACACCCACCCACCCACCACAAACAAAAAAAGAAGGTTATGAGGTGGAGGGTTGTGGGTGGTGGTGGGGTGAGGGGTGCAGCAGGTGGGTAGTGAGAAACACCTTCAATTTCAGATGCGAGTCATTCCTCCTACCTCCAACAATGGAGTGCCTCAGGGACCCTGAGCAGGTGTGATCTGGATTTGATAAAGAAAACTGAACTTCTTCCCCAGGGTAAAAAGAAAAAAGCCAAAGCTGCCCAGGTGCACCTTTTGTTTGCGTGACTTTTGGCAGCAGAACAGCTTTCACAACATGGCCGGGAGATGAATAAAGATCACAATGCAGGTTAGGCTGAGAGAGAGTGAGAGAGAGAGAGAGCGAGGCTTTAGAGAGCTCTGCTGATGATTACAAAGATAATGCCAGGACTCAGGAGCGGTTCAACAGCCCAGAGGGTCGGCCTGGTGTCAATAAAAAAAAAAGATAGAAAAAAAGGAAAAAAGAGAAGGACAAAATAGCTCTGGAGTAGAGTGGACATGTAGCCATCTGGCCTGGAGTAGAGTGGACATGTAGCCATCTGGCCTGGAGTAGAGTGGACATGTAGCCATCTGGCCTGGAGTAGAGTGGACATGTAGCCATCTGGCCTGGAGTAGAGTGGACATGTAGCCATCTGGCCTGGAGTAGAGTGGACATGTAGCCATCTGGCCTGGAGTAGAGTGGACATGTAGCCATCTGGCCTGGAGTAGAGTGGACATGTAGCCATCTGGCCTGGAGTAGAGTGGACATGTAGCCATCTGGCCTGGAGTAGAGTGGACATGTAGCCATCTGGCCTGGAGTAGAGTGGACATGTAGCCATCTGGCCTGGAGTAGAGTGGACATGTAGCCATCTGGCCTGGAGTAGAGTGGACATGTAGCCATCTGGCCTGGAGTAGAGTGGACATGTAGCCATCTGGCCTGGAGTAGAGTGGACATGTAGCCATCTGGCCTGGAGTAGAGTGGACATGTAGCCATCTGGCCTGGAGTAGAGTGGACATGTAGCCATCTGGCCTGGAGTAGAGTGGACATGTAGCCATCTGGCCTGGAGTAGAGTGGACATGTAGCCATCTGGCCTGGAGTAGAGTGGACATGTAGCCATCTGGCCTGGAGTAGAGTGGACATGTAGCCATCTGGCCTGGAGTAGAGTGGACATGTAGCCATCTGGCCTGGAGTAGAGTGGACATGTAGCCATCTGGCCTGGAGTAGAGTGGACATGTAGCCATCTGGCCTGGAGTAGAGTGGACATGTAGCCATCTGGCCTGGAGTAGAGTGGACATGTAGCCATCTGGCCTGGAGTAGAGTGGACATGTAGCCATCTGGCCTGGAGTAGAGTGGACATGTAGCCATCTGGCCTGGAGTAGAGTGGACATGTAGCCATCTGGCCTGGAGTAGAATGGACATGTAGCCATCTGGCCTGGAGTAGAGTGGACATGTAGCCATCTGGCCTGGAGTAGAGTGGACATGTAGCCATCTGGCCTGGAGTAGAGTGGACATGTAGCCATCTGGCCTGGAGTAGAGTGGACATGTAGCCATCTGGCCTGGAGTAGAGTGGACATGTAGCCATCTGGCCTGGAGTAGAGTGGACATGTAGCCATCTGGCCTGGAGTAGAGTGGACATGTAGCCATCTGGCCTGGAGTAGAATGGACATGTAGCCATCTGGCCTGGAGTAGAGTGGACATGTAGCCATCTGGCCTGGAGTAGAGTGGACATGTAGCCATCTGGCCTGGAGTAGAGTGGACATGTAGCCATCTGGCCTGGAGTAGAGTGGACATGTAGCCATCTGGCCTGGAGTAGAATGGACATGTAGCCATCTGGCCTGGAGTAGAATGGACATGTAGCCATCTGGCCTGGAGTAGAGTGGACATGTAGCCATCTGGCCTGGAGTAGAGTGGACATGTAGCCATCTGGCCTGGAGTAGAGTGGACATGTAGCCATCTGGCCTGGAGTAGAGTGGACATGTAGCCATCTGGCCTGGAGTAGAGTGGACATGTATCCATCTGGCCTGGAGTAGAGTGGACATGTATCCATCTGGCCTGGAGTAGAGTGGACATGTATCCATCTGGCCTGGAGTAGAGTGGACATGTATCCATCTGGCCTGGAGTAGAGTGGACATGTAGCCATCTGGCCTGGAGTAGAGTGGACATGTAGCCATCTGGCCTGGAGTAGAGTGGACATGTAGCCATCTGGCCTGGAGTAGAGTGGACATGTAGCCATCTGGCCTGGTGTAGAGTGGACATGTAGCCCTCTGGTGTAGAGTGGACATGTAGCCCTCTGGTGTAGAGTGGACATGTAGCCCTCTGGTGTAGAGTGGACATGTAGCCCTCTGGCCTGGTGTAGAGAGGACATGTAGCCCTCTGGCCTGGTGTAGAGAGGACATGTAGCCCTCTGGCCTGGTGTAGAGAGGACATGTAGCCCTCTGGCCTGGGTTAGAGAGGACATGTAGCCCTCTGGCCTGGTGTAGAGAGGACATGTAGCCCTCTGGCCTGGTGTAGAGAGGACATGTAGCCCTCTGGCCTGGTGTAGAGAGGACATGTAGCCCTCTGGCCTGGTGTAGAGTGGACATGTAGCCCTCTGGCCTGGTGTAGAGTGGACATGTAGCCATCTGGCCTGGTGTAGAGTGGACATGTAGACCTCTGGCCTGGAGTAGAGTGGACATGTAGCCCTCTGGCCTGGAGTAGAGTGGACATGTATCCATCTGGCCTGGAGTAGAGTGGACATGTATCCATCTGGCCTGGAGTAGAGTGGACATGTATCCATCTGGCCTGGAGTAGAGTGGACATGTAGCCATCTGGCCTGGAGTAGAGTGGACATGTAGCCATCTGGCCTGGAGTAGAGTGGACATGTAGCCCTCTGGCCTGGTGTAGAGAGGACATGTAGCCCTCTGGCCTGGGTTAGAGAGGACATGTAGCCCTCTGGCCTGGTGTAGAGAGGACATGTAGCCCTCTGGCCTGGTGTAGAGAGGACATGTAGCCCTCTGGCCTGGTGTAGAGAGGACATGTAGCCCTCTGGCCTGGTGTAGAGTGGACATGTAGCCCTCTGGCCTGGTGTAGAGTGGACATGTAGCCATCTGGCCTGGTGTAGAGTGGACATGTAGACCTCTGGCCTGGAGTAGAGTGGACATGTAGCCCTCTGGCCTGGAGTAGAGTGGACATGTATCCATCTGGCCTGGAGTAGAGTGGACATGTATCCATCTGGCCTGGAGTAGAGTGGACATGTATCCATCTGGCCTGGAGTAGAGTGGACATGTAGCCATCTGGCCTGGAGTAGAGTGGACATGTAGCCATCTGGCCTGGAGTAGAGTGGACATGTAGCCATCTGGCCTGGAGTAGAGTGGACATGTAGCCATCTGGCCTGGAGTAGAGTGGACATGTAGCCATCTGGCCTGGTGTAGAGTGGACATGTAGACCTCTGGAGTAGAGTGGACATGTAGACCTCTGGAGTAGAGTGGACATGTAGACCTCTGGAGTAGAGTGGACATGTAGACCTCTGGAGTAGAGAGGACATGTAGACCTCTGGAGTAGAGAGGACATGTAGACCTCTGGAGTAGAGTGGACATGTAGACCTCTGGAGTAGAGTGGACATGTAGACCTCTGGAGTAGAGTGGACATGTAGACCTCTGGCATGGTGTAGAGAGGACATGTAGCAGTACATGTAGTACTGTGCAGCCGTCTTCATCGACCTTGCCAAGGCTTTCGACTCTGTCAATCACCATATTCTTATCGGCAGACTCAGTAGCCTCGGTTTTTCGGATGACTGCCTTGCCTGGTTCACCATTTACTTTGCAGACAGAGTTCAGTGTGTCAAATCGGAGGGCATGCTGTCCGGTCCTCTGGCAGTCTCTATGGGGGTGCCACAGGGTTCAATTCTCGGGCCGACTCTTTTCTCTGTGTATATCAATGATGTTGCTCTTGCTGCGGGCGATTCCCTGATCCACCTCTACGCAGACGACACCATTCTATATACTTTCGGCCCGTCTTTGGACACTGTGCTATCTAACCTCCAAACAAGCTTCAATGCCATACAACACTCCTTCCGTGGCCTCCAACTGCTCTTAAACGCTAGTAAAACCAAATGCATGCTTTTCAACCGGTCGCTGCCTGCACCTGCATGCCCGACTAGCATCACCACCCTGGATGGTTCCGACCTAGAATATGTGGACGTCTATAAGTACCTAGGTGTCTGGCTAGACTGCAAACTCTCCTTCCAGACTCATATCAAACATCTCCAATCGAAAATCAAATCAAGAGTCGGCTTTCTATTCCGCAACAAAGCCTCCTTCACTCAAGCCGCCAAGCTTACCCTAGTAAAACTGACTATCCTACCGATCCTCGACTTCGGCGATGTCATCTACAAAATGGCTTCCAACACTCTACTCAGCAAACTGGATGCAGTCTATCACAGTGCCATCCGTTTTGTCACTAAAGCACCTTATACTACCCACCACTGCGACTTGTATGCTCTAGTCGGCTGGCCCTCGCTACATATTCGTCGCCAGACCCACTGGCTCCAGGTCATCTACAAGTCTATGCTAGGTAAAGCTCCGCCTTATCTCAGCTCACTGGTCACGATGGCAACACCCATCCGTAGCACGCGCTCCAGCAGGTGTATCTCACTGATCATCCCTAAAGCCAACACCTCATTTGGCCGCCTTTCGTTCCAGTACTCTGCTGCCTGTGACTGGAACGAATTGCAAAAATCGCTGAAGTTGGAGACTTTTATCTCCCTCACCAACTTCAAACATCAGCTATCTGAGCAGCTAACCGATCGCTGCAGCTGTACATAGTCTATTGGTAAATAGCCCACCCTTTTCACCTACCTCATCCCCGTACTGTTTTTATTTATTTACTTTTCTGCTCTTCTGCACACCAATATCTCTACCTGTACATGACCATCTGATCTTTTATCTCTCCAGTGTTAATCTGCAAAATTGTAATTATTTGCCTACCTCCTCATGCCTTTTGCACACATTGTATATAGACCCCCCCTTCGTTTTCTACTGTGTTATTGACTTGTTAATTGTTTACTCCATGTGTAACTCTTTGTTGTATGCTCACACTGCTATGCTTTATCTTGGCCAGGTCGCAGTTGCAAATGAGAACTTGTTCTCAACTAGCCTACCTGGTTAAATAAAGGTGTTCTCAACTAGCCTACCTGGTTAAATAAAGGTGTTCTCAACTGGCCTACCTGGTTAAATAAAGGTGTTCTCAACTAGCCTACCTGGTTAAATAAAGGTGTTCTCAACTAGCCTACCTGGTTAAATAAAGGTGTTCTCAACTAGCCTACCTGGTTAAATAAAGGTGTTCTCAACTAGCCTACCTGGTTAAATAAAGGTGTTCTCAACTAGCCTCCCTGGTTAAATAAAGGTGTTCTCACCTCTCCTACCTGGTTAAATAAAGGTGTTCTCAACTAGCCTCCCTGGTTAAATAAAGGTGTTCTCAACTTGCCTCCCTGGTTAAATAAAGGTGTTCTCACCTCTCCTACCTGGTTAAATAAAGGTGTTCTCACCTCTCCTACCTGGTTAAATAAAGGTGTTCTCAACTAGCCTCCCTGGTTAAATAAAGGTGTTCTCACCTCTCCTACCTGGTTAAATAAAGGTGTTCTCAACTAGCCTCCCTGGTTAAATAAAGGTGTTCTCACCTCTCCTACCTGGTTAAATAAAGGTGTTCTCAACTAGCCTCCCTGGTTAAATAAAGGTGTTCTCACCTCTCCTACCTGGTTAAATAAAGGTGTTCTCAACTAGCCTACCTGGTTAAATAAAGGTGTTCTCAACTGGCCTACCTGGTTAAATAAAGGTGTTCTCAACTAGCCTACCTGGTTAAATAAAGGTGTTCTCAACTAGCCTCCCTGGTTAAATAAAGGTGTTCTCACCTCTCCTACCTGGTTAAATAAAGGTGTTCTCAACTAGCCTCCCTGGTTAAATAAAGGTGTTCTCACCTCTCCTACCTGGTTAAATAAAGGTGTTCTCAACTAGCCTACCTGGTTAAATAAAGGTGTTCTCAACTGGCCTACCTGGTTAAATAAAGGTGTTCTCAACTAGCCTACCTGGTTAAATAAAGGTGTTCTCAACTAGCCTCCCTGGTTAAATAAAGGTGTTCTCACCTCTCCTACCTGGTTAAATAAAGGTGTTCTCAACTAGCCTACCTGGTTAAATAAAGGTGTTCTCAACTAGCCTACCTGGTTAAATAAAGGTGTTCTCAACTAGCCTACCTGGTTAAATAAAGGTGTTCTCAAGCCCTCTGGCCTGGTGTAGAGAGGACATGTAGCCCTCTGGCCTGGTGTAGAGAGGACATGTAGACCTCTGGCCTGGAGTAGAGTGGACATGTAGCCCTCTGGCCTGGAGTAGAGTGGACATGTAGCCCTCTGACCTGGTGTAGAGTAGACATGTAGACCTCTGGTGTAGAGTGGACATGTAGCCCTCTGGCCTGGTGTAGAGTGGAGGACATGTAGCCCTCTGGTGTAGAGTGGACATGTAGCCCTCTGGTGTAGAGTGGACATGTAGACCTCTGGAGTAGAGTGGACATGTAGACCTCTGGAGTAGAGTGGACATGTAGACCTCTGGAGTAGAGTGGACATGTAGACCTCTGGAGTAGAGAGGACATGTAGACCTCTGGAGTAGAGTGGACATGTAGACCTCTGGACTGGTGTAGAGAGGACATGTAGCCCTCTGGTGTAGAGTGGACATGTAGCCCTCTGGTGTAGAGTGGACATGTAGACCTCTGGTGTAGAGAGGACATGTAGACCTCTGGCCTGGTGTAGAGTGGACATGTAGCCCTCTGGCCTGGTGTAGAGTGGACATGTAGCCCTCTGGCCTGGTGTAGAGTGGACATGTAGCCCTCTGGCCTGGAGTAGAGTGGACATGTAGACCTCTGGAGTAGAGTGGACATGTAGACCTCTGGCCTGGTGTAGAGAGGACATGTAGCCCTCTGGTGTAGAGTGGACATGTAGCCCTCTGGTGTAGAGTGGACATGTAGCCCTCTGGTGTAGAGTGGACATGTAGCCCTCTGGTGTAGAGTGGACATGTAGCCCTCTGGTGTAGAGTGGACATGTAGACCTCTGGCCTGGTGTAGAGAGGACATGTAGCCCTCTGGCCTGGTGTAGAGAGGACATGTAGCCCTCTGGCCTGGTGTAGAGAGGACATGTAGCCCTCTGATCTGGTGTAGAGAAGACATGTAGCCCTCTGGCCTGGGTTAGAGAGGACATGTAGCCCTCTGGCCTGGTGTAGAGAGGACATGTAGCCCTCTGGCCTGGTGTAGAGAGGACATGTAGCCCTCTGGCCTGGTGTAGAGAGGACATGTAGCCCTCTGGCCTGGTGTAGAGTGGGCATGTAGCCATCTGGCCTGGTGTAGAGTGGACATGTAGACCTCTGGCCTGGAGTAGAGTGGACATGTAGCCCTCTGGCCTGGAGTAGAGTGGACATATAGCCCTCTGGCCTGGTGTAGAGTGGACATGTAGACCTCTGGTGTAGAGTGGACATGTAGCCCTCTGGCCTGGTGTAGAGTGGAGGACATGTAGCCCTCTGGTGTAGAGTGGACATGTAGCCCTCTGGTGTAGAGTGGACATGTAGACCTCTGGAGTAGAGTGGACATGTAGCCCTCTGGTGTAGAGTGGAAATGTAGCCCTCTGATGTAGAGTGGACATGTAGACCTCTGGAGTAGAGTGGACATGTAGCCCTCTGGAGTAGAGTGGACATGTAGCCCTCTGGAGTAGAGTGGACATGTAGCCCTCTGGAGTAGAGTGGACATGTAGCCCTCTGGAGTAGAGTGGACATGTAGCCCTCTGGTGTAGAGTGGACATGCAGCCCTCTGGTGTAGAGTGGACATGTAGACCTCTGGCCTGGTGTAGAGAGGACATGTAGCCCTCTGGTGTAGAGTGGACATGTAGCCCTCTGGTGTAGAGTGGACATGTAGACCTCTGGTGTAGAGAGGACATGTAGACCTCTGGCCTGGTGTAGTGTGGACATGTAGACCTCTGGCCTGGTGTAGAGTGGACATGTAGCCCTCTGGCCTGGTGTAGAGTGGACATGTAGCCCTCTGGCCTGGTGTAGAGTGGACATGTAGCCCTCTGGCCTGGAGTAGAGTGGACATGTAGACCTCTGGAGTAGAGTGGACATGTAGACCTCTGGCCTGGTGTAGAGAGGACATGTAGCCCTCTGGTGTAGAGTGGACATGTAGCCCTCTGGTGTAGAGTGGACATGTAGCCCTCTGGTGTAGAGTGGACATGTAGCCCTCTGGTGTAGAGTGGACATGTAGCCCTCTGGTGTAGAGTGGACATGTAGACCTCTGGCCTGGTGTAGAGAGGACATGTAGCCCTCTGGCCTGGTGTAGAGAGGACATGTAGCCCTCTGGCCTGGTGTAGAGAGGACATGTAGCCCTCTGATCTGGTGTAGAGAAGACATGTAGCCCTCTGGCCTGGGTTAGAGAGGACATGTAGCCCTCTGGCCTGGTGTAGAGAGGACATGTAGCCCTCTGGCCTGGTGTAGAGAGGACATGTAGCCCTCTGGCCTGGTGTAGAGAGGACATGTAGCCCTTTGGCCTGGTGTAGAGTGGACATGTAGCCCTCTGGCCTGGTGTAGAGTGGGCATGTAGCCATCTGGCCTGGTGTAGAGTGGACATGTAGACCTCTGGCCTGGAGTAGAGTGGACATGTAGCCCTCTGGCCTGGAGTAGAGTGGACATGTAGCCCTCTGGCCTGGTGTAGAGTGGACATGTAGACCTCTGGTGTAGAGTGGACATGTAGCCCTCTGGCCTGGTGTAGAGTGGAGGACATGTAGCCCTCTGGTGTAGAGTGGACATGTAGCCCTCTGGTGTAGAGTGGACATGTAGACCTCTGGAGTAGAGTGGACATGTAGCCCTCTGGTGTAGAGTGGAAATGTAGCCCTCTGATGTAGAGTGGACATGTAGACCTCTGGAGTAGAGTGGACATGTAGCCCTCTGGAGTAGAGTGGACATGTAGCCCTCTGGAGTAGAGTGGACATGTAGCCCTCTGGAGTAGAGTGGACATGTAGCCCTCTGGAGTAGAGTGGACATGTAGCCCTCTGGTGTAGAGTGGACATGCAGCCCTCTGGTGTAGAGTGGACATGTAGCCCTCTGGAGTAGAGTGGACATGTAGCCATCTGGAGTAGAGAGGACATGTAGACCTCTGGTGTAGAGTGGACATGTAGACCTCTGGTGTAGAGTGGACATGTAGACCTCTGGAGTAGAGTGGACATGTAGCCCTCTGGTGTAGAGTGGACATGTAGCCCTCTGGTGTAGAGTGGACATGTAGACCTCTGGTGTAGAGAGGACATGTAGACCTCTGGCCTGGTGTAGTGTGGACATGTAGACCTCTGGCCTGGTGTAGAGTGGACATGTAGCCCTCTGGCCTGGTGTAGAGTGGACATGTAGCCCTCTGGCCTGGTGTAGAGTGGACATGTAGCCCTCTGGCCTGGAGTAGAGTGGACATGTAGCCCTCTGGCCTGGAGTAGAGTGGACATGTAGCCCTCTGGTGTAGAGTGGACATGTAGCCCTCTGGTGTAGAGAGAACATGTAGCCCTCTGGCCTGGTGTAGAGAGGACATGTAGACCTCTGGTGTAGAGTGGACATGTAGACCTCTGGTGTAGAGTGGACATGTAGCCCTCTGGAGTAGAGGGGACATGTAGCCCCCTGGAGTAGAGTGGACATGTAGCCCTCTGGAGTAGAGTGGACATGTAGCCCTCTGGTGTAGAGTGGACATGTAGCCCTCTGGTGTAGAGTGGACATGTAGCCCTCTGGAGTAGAGTGGACATGTAGCCCTTTGGTGTAGAGTGGACATGTAGCCCTCTGGAGTAGAGTGGACATGTTGCCCTCTGGAGTAGAGTGGACATGTTGCCCTCTGGAGTAGAGAGGACATGTAGCCCTCTGGAGTAGAGTGGACATGTAGACCTCTGGTGTAGAGTGGACATGTAGCCATCTGGCCTGGTGTAGAGTGGACATGTAGACCTCTGGTGTAGAGTGGACATGTAGACCTCTGGTGTAGAGTGGACATGTAGACCTCTGGTGTAGAGTGGACATGTAGACCTCTGGTGTAGAGTGGACATGTAGACCTCTGGCCTGGAGTAGCCCTCTGGCCTGGTGTAGAGGGGACATTTAGCCCTCTGCCCTGTTGTAGCCTTCTGGCCTGGAATAGAGTGGACATGTATCCCTCTGGCCTGGTGTAGCCCCCTGGCCTGGTGTAGCCCTCTGGCCTGGAATAGAGTGGACATGTAACCCACTGGCCTGGTGTAGCCCTCTGGCCTGGTGTAGCCCTCTGGCCCGGTGTAGCCCTCTGGCCCGGTGTAGCCCTCTGTAGCCCTCTGGCCCAGTGTAGCCCTCTGGCCCGGTGTAGCCCTCTGGCCCGGTGTCGCCCTCTGGCCCGGTGTCGCCCTCTGGCCCGGTGTCGCCCTCTGGCCCGGTGTAGCCCTCTGGCCCGGTGTAGACCCATACTGTGAATCTCTGGCCTGGTGTCGCCCTCTGGCCCGGTGTCGCCCTCTGGCCCGGTGTAGCCCTCTGGCCCGGTGTAGACCCATACTGTGAATCTGTGGCCTGGTGTCGCCCTCTGGCCTGGTGTCGCCCTCTGGCCCGGTGTCGCCCTCTGGCCCGGTGTCGCCCTCTGGCCCGGTGTCGCCCTCTGGCCCGGTGTAAACCCATACTGTGAATCTCTGGCCTGGTGTCGCCCTCTGGCCCGGTGTCGCCCTCTGGCCCGGTGTCGCCCTCTGGCCCGGTGTCGCCCTCTGGCCCGGTGTAGACCCATACTGTGAATCTCTGGCCTGGTGTCGCCCTCTGGCCTGGTGTCGCCCTCTGGCCCGGTGTCGCCCTCTGGCCCGGTGTCGCCCTCTGGCCCGGTGTCGCCCTCTGGCCCGGTGTAAACCCATACTGTGAATCTCTGGCCTGGTGTCGCCCTCTGGCCCGGTGTCGCCCTCTGGCCCGGTGTAGCCCTCTGGCCCGGTGTAAACCCATACTGTGAATCTCTGGCCTGGTGTCGCCCTCGGGCCCGGTGTCGCCCTCTGGCCCGGTGTAGCCCTCTGGCCCGGTGTCGCCCTCTGGCCCGGTGTAAACCCATACTGTGAATCTCTGGCCTGGTGTCGCCCTCTGGCCCGGTGTCGCCCTCTGGCCCGGTGTAGCCCTCTGGCCCGGTGTAAACCCATACTGTGAATCTCTGGCCTGGTGTCGCCCTCGGGCCCGGTGTCGCCCTCTGGCCCGGTGTAGCCCTCTGGCCCGGTGTCGCCCTCTGGCCCGGTGTCGCCCTCTGGCCCGGTGTAAACCCATACTGTGAATCTCTGGCCTGGTGTCGACCTCTGGCCCGGTGTCTCCCTCTGGCCCGGTGTCGCCCTCTGGCCCGGTGTCGCCCTCTGGCCCGGTGTAAACCCATACTGTGAATCTCTGGCCTGGTGTTGCCATCTGGCCCGGTGTCGCCCTCTGGCCCGGTGTCGCCCTCTGGCCCGGTGTACGGTGTCGCCCTCTAGCCCTCTGGAGTAGAGTGGACATGTAGGCCTCTGGAGTAGAGAGGACATGTAGCCCTCTGGTGTAGAGTGGACATGTAGCCCTCTGGCCTGGTGTAGAGTGGACATGTAGCCCTCTGGAGTAGAGTGGACATGTAGCCCTCTGGAGTAGAGAGGACATGTAGCCCTCTGGAGTAGAGTGGACATGTAGACCTCTGGTGTAGAGTGGACATGTAGCCATCTGGCCTGGTGTAGAGTGGACATGTAGACCTCTGGTGTAGAGTGGACATGTAGACCTCTGGTGTAGAGTGGACATGTAGACCTCTGGCCTGGAGTAGCCCTCTGGCCTGGTGTAGAGGGGACATTTAGCCCTCTGCCCTGGTGTAGCCTTCTGGCCTGGAATAGAGTGAACATGTATCCCTCTGGCCTGGTGTAGCCCCCTGGCCTGGTGTAGCCCTCTGGCCTGGAATAGAGTGGACATGTAGCCCACTGGCCTGGTGTAGCCCTCTGGCCTGGTGTAGCCCTCTGGCCTGGTGTAGCCCTCTGGCCTGGTGTAGCCCTCTGGCCTGGTGTAGCCCTCTGGCCTGGTGTAGCCCTCTGGCCTGGTGTAGCCCTCTGGCCTGGTGTAGCCCTCTGGCCTGGTGTAGCCCTCTGGCCTGGTGTAGCCCTCTGGCCTGGTGTAGCCCTCTGGCCCTGTGTAGCCCTCTGGCCCTGTGTAGCCCTCTGGCCCTGTGTAGCCCTCTGGCCCGGTGTAGCTCCCTGGCCCGGTGTAGCCCTCTGGCCCGGTGTAGCCATCTGGCCCGGTGTAGCCCTCTGGCCCGGTGTCGCCCACTGGCCCAGTGTCGCCCTCTGGCCCGGTGTCGCCCCCTAGCCCGGTGTCGCCCTCTGGCCTGGTGTCCCCCTCTGGCCCGGTGTCGCCCTCTGGCCCGGTGTAAACCCATAATGTGAATCTCTGGCCTGGTGTCGCCCTCAGGCCCGGTGTACGGTGTCGCCCTCTGGCCCGGTGTACGGTGTCGCCCTCTAGCCCGGTGTCGCCCTCTGGCCCGGTGTACGGTGTCGCCCTCTGGCCCGGTGTCGCCCTCTGGCCCGGTGTCGCCCTCTGGCCCGGTGTTGCCCTCTGGCCCAGTGTCGCCCTCTGGCCAAGTGTCGCCCTCTGGCCCAGTGTCGCCCTCTGGCCTGGTGTCCCCCTCTGGCCCGGTGTAGCCCTCTGGCCCGGTGTAAACCCATACTGTGAATCTCTGGCCTGGTGTCGCCCTCAGGCCCGGTGTCGCCCTCTGGCCCGGTGTACGGTGTCGCCCTCTAGCCCGGTGTCGCCCTCTGGCCCTTTGTCGCCCTCTGGCCCGGTGTAGCCCTCTGGCCCGGTGTAGCCCTCTGGCCCGGTGTCGCCCTCTGGCCCGGTGTCGCCCTCTGGCCCGGTGTCGCCCTCTGGCCCGGTGTAGCCCTCTGGCCCGGTGTAGCCCTCTGGCCCGGTGTCGCCCTCTGGCCCGGTGTCGCCCTCTGGCCCGGTGTCGCCCTCTGGCCCGGTGTAGCCCTCTTGCCCGGTGTCGCCCTCTGGCCCGGTGTCGCCCTCTGGCCCGGTGTCGCCCTCTGGCCCGGTGTCGCCCTCTGGCCCGGTGTAGCCCTCTGGCCCGGTGTAGCCCTCTGGCCCGGTGTCGCCCTCTGGCCCGGTGTCGCCCTCTGGCCCGGTGTAGCCCTCTGGCCCGGTGTCGCCCTCTGGCCCGGTGTCGCCCTCTGGCCCGGTGTAGCCCTCTTGCCCGGTGTCGCCCTCTGGCCCGGTGTCGCCCTCTGGCCCGGTGTCGCCCTCTGGCCCGGTGTCGCCCTCTAGCCCGGTGTCGCCCTCTGGCCCGGTGTCGCCCTCTGGCCCGGTGTAAACCCATACTGTGAATCTCTGGCCTGGTGTCGCCCTCAGGCCCGGTGTCGCCCTCTGGCCCGGTGTACGGTGTCACCCTCTAGCCCGGTGTCGCCCTCTGGCCCTTTGTCGCCCTCTGGCCCGGTGTCGCCCTCTGGCCCGGTGTAGCCCTCTGGCCCGGTGTCGCCCTCTGGCCCGGTGTCGCCCTCTGGCCCGGTGTCGCCCTCTGGCCCGGTGTCGCCCTCTGGCCCGGTGTCGCCCTCTGGCCCGGTGTCGCCCTCTGGCCCGGTGTAGCCCTCTGGCCCGGTGTCGCCCTCTGGCCCGGTGTCGCCCTCTGGCCCGGTGTCGCCCTCTGGCCCGGTGTCGCCCTCTGGCCCGGTGTAGCCCTCTGGCCCGGTGTCGCCCTCTGGCCCGGTGTCGCCCTCTGGCCCGGTGTCGCCCTCTGGCCCGGTGTCGCCCTCTGGCCCGGTGTCGCCCTCTGGCCCGGTGTCGCCCTCTGGCCCGGTGTCGCCCTCTAGCCCGGTGTCGCCCTCTAGCCCGGTGTCGCCCTCTGGCCCGGTGTCGCCCTCTGGCCCGGTGTCGCCCTCTGGCCCGGTGTCGCCCTCTGGCGAGAGGGTTATACTGGATATTCTGTGTGGCAGGTAGAGGGTTATAGTGGATATTCTGTGTGGCAGGTAGAGGGTTATACTGGATATGGTGTAAATTCAACTGATACCAGGCATATTTAACAGCTAAAATAACAGGGCCTGTTTTTATAATGAGGCTGGGAATAGTTGTGGTAAAAAATACTATCGTGGGTTTTAGCATGACGTCTGCGACTCATTTTCAGAACACCATGTTTTGTAACAGTGACTGGTTTTCCTGGGATACATATATTTTTTTTGAAAAAAATAAGAATAGATCTACGTACATATACAGTACATCATGCCAGTACATTAAATAGTACACATTTCCACAGCTAGTGACCCCCCCCCCGACCAATCCATAATGAGAATGTATGGTCCTTTATGGAGCCACTTCCAGTTTATCTCCAGGCGCGGGTAAGTAAACGACGGCTGGAATACATTAAGAGGTCAAATAAACATACAAGAGGGGTCAGGCATCATCCACCTGCGTTTAAAATGACCTGTTACTCAGGCAGTTTCCAAGAGGAGAGGTAGTAAGTGCTCAAATGTGGGTCTGATTTTAAAACAGAGAGGGGGGGGGGGGAAATAAACCTTTTCCCAACAACGTTTTCATCAGAGGAAGAACTTCGGAGTGAGGAATTAGAAGGGGTGGGGGTGGGGGGGGGGGGGGGTCATGTCAGCATTATATTGTTGGGTAAACAAAAACAAAACACTATATTTTGTTCCATTGCTTTTTTATGCCCTCTCCCTCGTTTCTAAACACAGGAAGAGGTATATTAGACCCTACAGTGGTTTCTAAACACAGGAAGAGGTATATTAGACCCTACAGTGGTTTCTAAACACAGGAAGAGGTATATTAGACCCTACAGTGGTTTCTAAACACAGGAAGAGGTATATTAGACCCTACAGTGGTTTCTAAACACAGGAAGAGGTATATTAGACCCTACAGTGGTTTCTAAACACAGGAAGAGGTATATTAGACCCTACAGTGGTTTCTAAACACAGGAAGAGGTATATTAGACCCTACAGTGGTTTCTAAACACAGGAAGAGGTATATTAGACCCTACAGTGGTTTCTTTGAATATCTGTGAAGAGAGAGAGAGAGAGAGAGAGAGAGAGAGAGAGAGAGAGAGAGAGAATTGAGACTCTGCATGCAGAATTCTGCAAAAAATATCCTCTGTGTACAACGTAAAACACCAAATAATGCATACAGAGCAGAATTAGGCCGATACAGATGTACAGGATACATCCTCTTCATGAAAGACGAGGTAGAGGGTTATACTGGATATTCTGTGTGTCAGGTAGAGGGTTATACTGGATATTCTGTGTGTCAGGTAGAGGGTTACACTGGATATTCTGTGTGTCAGGTAGAGGGTTATTCTGGTAATTATGTGTGTCAGGTAGAGGGTTATACTGGATATTCTGTGTGTCAGGTAGACGGTTATACTAGATATTGTGTGTGTCAGGTAGAGGGTTATACTAGATATTCTGTGTGTCAGGTAGAGGGTTATACTGGATATTCTGGTTGCCAGGTAGAGGGGGTTATACTAGATATTCTGTGTGCCAGGTAGAGGGTTATAAAAGATATTCTGTGTGTCAGGTAGAGGGTTATACTGGATATTCTGTGTGCCAGGTAGAGGGTTATACTAGATATTCTTTGTGCCAGGTAGAGGGTTATACTAGATATTCTTTGTGCCAGGTAGAGGGTTATAAAATATATTCTGTGTGTCAGGTAGAGGGTTATACTGGATATTCTGTGTGCCAGGTAGAGGGTTATACTAGATATTCTTTGTGCCAGGTAGAGGGTTATAAAAGATATTCTGTGTGTCAGGTAGAGGGTTATACTAGATATTCTGTGTGCCAGGTAGAGAGTTATACTAGATATTCTGTGTGCCAGGTAGAGGGTTATACTAGATATTCTGTGTGCCAGGTAGAGGGTTATACTAGATATTCTGTGTGTATGATCTGTGCAGTAATATTGTTTTTCTCCCAGAGCCATTCGCATTGCTAGTTATAGCCTAATGTTAGCTAGCTAACATTGCACCTGGTTTGTTAGCTACCTGCAGATTAATGCAGGGTTATAATGTATTGAGTTGGGATTATGGTTCATTGTTTAGCTAGCTAGCTCTATGTCTTGTCAAAACACTCCACTATGCAAGTAACCATTTCAATAGAATGTTCATGATGTCACTATGACAACTGTCGATAGACGTAGCTGGTAAATTCTCTCTGGTTATCTACGCTGATTTCAGAGCACTCTCATCTCAGTGTGCCAGAGCACAGAATAACTGATGAATTTACAAAACGCTCAACACCCGTTGAATACGGCCGGTGCCAGTAAACGTTGGCAAAAAAGCTGGAAAAAGGCTGTTTTCATGTCATCCAGAGCGTTGGTGACTGCAACTGTGCTGCTGGCAACAATTTAATTATGCTGTTTTTACCGACGTTTACTGACATGGGACATATTCAACGGATGTTGAGCGTTTGTGAAGTGCGCTCTGGCACACTCAGAGGAGAGTGGATAGCCAGAGTAAATTTACCAATGCACCCTGTGTCTGGAAGTAGCTAGCCAAAAGGGGGGGGGGGGGAGAAAGAGATTGCTTACATAGTCAACAAGCAGTTGGAAAAATGAGTATCTGGTGGTTCTGGCCCTCATGTAAATGCTATAATTGGGTCTGCCACAGGGGAAGGTAGAGAGAGGTCAGACCCAACCTTTCCTCTTCAAGGAGACTAGAGGGGATTCATTCACTAATCTATCACAGCCCCCATAGCCAACCAACCCCCTGATAACTAACCTATCACCACCCTGTTAGCCAACCAACCCCCTGACAACTAACCTAACACCACCCCCTTAGCCAACCGTCCCCCTGATAACTAACCTATCACCCCCCTGTTAGCCAACCAACCCCCTGATACCTAACCTATCACGACCCCCTTAGCCAACCAACCCCCTGACAACTAACCTAACACCACCCTGTTAGCCAACCAACCCCCTGACAACTAACCTAACACCACCCTGTTAGCCAACCAACCCCCTGACAACTAACGTAACACCACTCTGTTAGCCAACCAACCCCCTGATAACTAACCTATCACGACCCACTTAGCCAACCAACCGCCTGACAAAAATGCCAAACACAGTCCCCTCCCTCCCTTCTTTTAAACCATTTTCCTCCTATTCCACATTTCATTATGGAGAAGCGATCGTATTCTAACCATGGCTGGAGCTTTGAAAGGTAACGCTAGTCTAGCTGTCATAAAAAACAGCCATCCTCTAGAGCAGGGGTACTCCAGCTATCCTCTAGAGCAGGGGTACTCCAGCTATCCTCTAGAGCAGGGGTACTCCAGCTATCCTCTAGAGCAGGGGTACTCCAGCTATCCTCTAGAGCAGGGGTACTCCAGCTATCCTCTAGAGCAGGGGTACTCCAGCTATCCTCTAGAGCAGGGGTACTCCAGCTATCCTCTAGAGCAGGTGTACTCCAGCTATCCTCTAGAGCAGGGGTACTCCAGCTATCCTCTAGAGCAGGGGTACTCCAGCTATCCTCTAGAGCAGGGGTACTCCAGCTATCCTCTAGAGCAGGGGTACTCCAGCTATCCTCTAGAGCAGGGGTACTCCAGCTATCCTCTAGAGCAGGGGTACTCCAGCTATCCTCTAGAGCAGGGGTACTCCAGCTATCCTCTAGAGCAGGGGTACTCCAGCTATCCTCTAGAGCAGGGGTACTCCAGCTATCCTCTAGAGCAGGGGTACTCCAGCTATCCTCTAGAGCAGGGGTACTCCAGCCATCCTCTAGAGCAGGGGTACTCCAGCTATCCTCTAGAGCAGGGGTACTCCAGCTATCCTCTAGAGCAGGGGTACTCCAGCTATCCTCTAGAGCAGGGGTACTCCAGCTATCCTCTAGAGCAGGGGTACTCCAGCTATCCTCTAGAGCAGGGGTACTCCAGCCATCCTCTAGAGCAGGGGTACTCCAGCTATCCTCTAGAGCAGGGGTACTCCAGCTATCCTCTAGAGCAGGGGTACTCCAGCTATCCTCTAGAGCAGGGGTACTCCAGCTATCCTCTAGAGCAGGGGTACTCCAGCTATCCTCTAGAGCAGGGGTACTCCAGCTATCCTCTAGAGCAGGGGTACTCCAGCTATCCTCTAGAGCAGGGGTACTCCAGCCATCCTCTAGAGCAGGGGTACTCCAGCTATCCTCTAGAGCAGGGGTACTCCAGCTATCCTCTAGAGCAGGGGTACTCCAGCGTGTGTGTATAGGTGGCAGGGAAGTCAGGAGCAGGAGAACCAAACTGAATGTTATTGAGTTATTTAATAACGATAAACGGAACATAACTCCAACACTAAATGTAATAATAAAACTGCATAGGTACGAGGACCCGATCGCGCACCTATACAAACAACACAACACTGAATAGAAAAACAATCTCTGACAAAGACATAAGGGGAAACAGAGGGTTAAATACACAACAGGTAATGAATGGGATTGAAACCAGGTGTGTGGGAAGACAAGACAAAACCAATGGAAAATGAAAAATGCATCAATGATGGCTAGAAGACCGGTGACGTCGACCGCCGAGCACCGCCCAAACAAGGAGAGGCTTCGACTTCGGGCAGAAGTCGTGACAGTAACAAACCCCATGCACCCCAAAACTGATGCCATGCACCCCAAAACTGATCCCATGCACCCCAAAACTGACCCCATGCACCCCAAAACTGATCCCATGCACCACAAAACTGCTCCCATGCACCCCAAAACTGACCCCATGCACCCCAAAACTGACCCCATGCACCTCAAAACTGACCCCATGCACCCCAAAACTGATCCCATGCACCCCAAAACTGACCCCATGCACCCCAAAACTGATACATATACAGTGTAGTATACACAGTGTAGTATGCACAGTGTAGTGTAGTATATACAGTGTAGTATATACCGTGTAGTGTAGTATATACAGTGTAATGTAGTGTAGCACATACAGTGTAGTGTAGTATATACTGTGTAGTGTAGTATATACAGTGTAGTACATACAGTGTATTATATACAGTGTAGTACATACAGTGTATTATATACAGTGTAGTACATACAGTGTAGTGTAGTATATACAGTGTAGTACATACAGTGTATTATATACAGTGTAGTACATACAGTGTATTATATACAGTGTAGTACATACAGTGTAGTGTAGTATATACAGTGTAGTATATACCGTGTAGTGTATACAGTGTAGTACATACAGTGCAGTACATACAGTGCAGTGTAGTATATACAGTGTAGTACATACAGTGTAGTATATACAGTGTAGTACATACAGTGCAGTGTAGTATATTTTTTATTTTATTTTTATTTTACCTTTATTTAACTAGGCAAGTCAGTTAAGAACAAATTCTTATTTTCAATGACGGCCGAGGAACAGTGGGTTAACTGCCTGTTCAGGGGCAGAACGACAGATTTATCTATCAGCTCGGGGATTTGAACTTGCAACCTTTCGGTTACTAGTCCAACGCTCTAACCACTAGGCTACCCTGCCGCCCCAAATATATAGATTGTTGTGTAGCATATACAGTGCAGTGTAGTATATACAGTATAGTGTAGTATATACAGTGAAGTGTAGTATATATAGTGTAGTATATACAGTGAAGTGTAGTATATACAGTGTAGTGTGGTGTAGTGTAGTATATACAGTGTAGTGTAGTATATACAGTGAAGTGTAGTATATATAGTGTAGTGTAGTATATACAGTGTAGTGTAGTATATACAGTGTAGTGTAGTATATACAGTGTAGTGTAGTATATACAGTGTAGTGTAGTATATACAGTGTAGTGTAGTATATACAGTGAAGTGTAGTATATACAGTGTATTGTAGTAACCTCTATAGAGAGAAATAGTAGTGTAGTACAGTGTAGTGTAGTATAAATATTGTGTTGTGGTATATACCGTGTAGTGTAGTGTAGTATATAGAGTGAAGTGTAGTGTAGTATATACAGTGTAGTGTAGTGTATACAGTGTAGTGTAGTATATATAGTGTAGTATATATAGTGTAGTATATACAGTATAGTGTAGTATATACAGTGTAGTGTAGTATATATAGTGTAGTATATATAGTGTAGTATATACAGTGTAGTGTAGTATATACAGTGAAGTGTAGTATATATAGTGTAGTGTATTAACCACTATAGAGAGAAATAGTAGTGTAGTACAGTGTAGTGTAGTATAAATATTGTGTTGTGGTATATATCGTGTAGTGTAGTATATACAGTCAAGTGTAGTATACACAGTGAAGTGTAGTATACACAGTGTAGTGTAGTATATACAGTGAAGTGTAGTATATACAGTGTAGTGTAGTATACACAGTGAAGTGTAGTATACACAGTGTAGTGTAGTATATACAGTGAAGTGTAGTATATACAGTCAAGTGTAGTATACACAGTGAAGTGTAGTATACACAGTGTAGTGTAGTATATACAGTGAAGTGTAGTATATACAGTGAAGTGTAGTATATATAGTGTAGTATATACAGTGTAGTGTAGTATATATAGTGTAGTATATACAGTGTAGTGTAGTATATATAGTGTAGTGTAGTATACACAGTGTAGTGTAGTATATACAGTGTATTGTAGTATATACAGTGTAGTATAGTATATATAGTGTAGTGTAGTATATACAGTGTAGTATATACAGTGTAGTGTAGTATATATAGTGTAGTGTAGTATACACAGTGTATTGTAGTATATACAGTGTATTGTAGTATATACAGTGTAGTGTAGTATATACAGTATAGTGTAGTATACACAGTGTAGTGTAGTAACCCTTAGAGAAATATCATAATTCAACATGGGTAGTGATTGTAACCCTAGTAAAGGGCTTAAAGGTTTTGTTATAGAAAGAAACCAACATGTATTGGTTGAGTATCTAATCCCACCAACGGTGATAGACACCGCCAACTATACCATTTCCTCACACAAATCAGCTTTTGTATTCATTCACACAAGTCGTCTTGTTATTAAAACCAAGGGACACGTCACATACCAGACGTCAGATGGTTTCGCTTTGCTCTTGTTAATGAATCACATTAATCGTTTGGAGCCCACCACAGCCAGCGCTAGAAGATAAATGATTTGGTATCATATTATGACAACTTTCTACACTTTAGTTGGCCCGTTTCCGTGGAAATAATGTAATTTTTTTTTGAGGGGCCCACGTCTCCAAGCCCCGCCTCCACACACCTGACAGAACAGCTCTGTTCCAAATGGAACCCTATTCCCTATGTAGTGCTCTGGTCTAAAGTAGTGTACTATATAGGTCTCTGGTCTAAAGTAGAGCACTATATATAGGGAATAGGGCTCTGGTCTAAAGTAGTGTACTATATAGGTCTCTGGTCTAAAGTAGAGCACTATATTGGGAATAGGGCTCTGGTCTAAAGTAGAGCACTATATAGGGAATAGTGCTCTGGTCTAAAGTAGTGCACTATATAGGGAATAGGGCCCTGGTCTAAAGTAGTGTACTATATAGAGAATAGGGCTCTGGTCTAAAGTAGTGCACTATATAGGGAATAGGGTTCCATTTGAGGTGCATCCCTGAACCTACCACCCCCTCTTCTCTGTGTGGTAACAGACAAAGTGTTGCCCAACTTTTATTTATTTCATTTCACCTTTATTTAACCAGGTAGGCAAGTTGAGAACAAGTTCTCATTTACAACTGCGACCTGACCAAGTAAGTTCCTTTACAGAGGGCCAGGCCAGGTGGAGGCCTTTACAAACCAAACAGGCCCTCTGCTTGGAGAGGATGTAGCTGACAGTGATGCACTGGGTCGGGGGCCTCATCTTGTTTGTTCTGGATGGTGAATAGAGAGTTGGGGGGGGTTGGGGGGGGACGTTATGTATATATGGAACACACTGTTGTTTTGGTGCAGGTAAATTGGAATATGGCCAAACCAAAACGTTATAATAACAATGTGGGGTTAGGAAGTTTGTTCTCTAAACAGTTGCTTAAAGTAGGACTGACAGAATTGTATTGGATGGAATAGCAGTATGTTGAGTGTGCCCTGTAGTTGACTTTTTCAGAGGTTACTTTGACTGTTGCAGTTCTGTCTGTCTTTTCTTGCTCAAACAGTCACTCCATCATTCCAACATTCTATTCTAACCAGACAGACCACATCTTGAAAAGGAAGTGAGGAGTGAACCGTTGACTAGATTATCTTTACAATACTAGATTATCTTTGGATTACTAGATTATTTTTAGATTACTAGAATATCTTTACATTACTAGATTCGTTTTACCAGCGGTACGTGGGAATCTGATGTTGGTACAGTCTGAGGTGGGTACACTCTGAGGTGGGTACACTCTGAGGTGGGTACAGTCTGAGGTGGGTACAGTCTGAGGTAAATACACTCTGAGGTGGGTACAGTCTGAGGTGGGTACAGTCTGAGGTGGGTACAGTCTGAGGTGGGTACAGTCTGAGGTGGGTACAGTCTGAGGTGGGTACAGTCTGAGGTAGATACACTCTGAGGTGGGTACACTCTGAGGTGGGTACACTCTGAGGTGGGTACACTGAGGTAGATACACTCTGAGGTGGGTACACTGAGGTGGGTACACTCTGAGGTGGGTACAGTCTGAGGTGGGTACAGTCTGAGGTAGATACACTCTGAGGTGGGTACAGTCTGAGGTAAATACACTCTGAGGTGGGTACAGTCTGAGGTGGGTACAGTCTGAGGTGGGTACAGTCTGAGGTGGGTACAGTCTGAGGTGGGTACAGTCTGAGGTGGGTACAGTCTGAGGTAGATACACTCTGAGGTGGGTACAGTCTGAGGTGGGTACAGTCTGAGGTGGGTACAGTCTGAGGTGGGTACAGTCTGAGGTGGGTACAGTCTGAGGTGGGTACAGTCTGAGGTAAATACACTCTGAGGTGGGTACAGTCTGAGGTGGGTACAGTCTGAGGTGGGTACAGTCTGAGGTGGGTACACTCTGAGGTGGGTACAGTCTGAGGTGGGTACAGTCTGAGGTGGGTACACTCTGAGGTGGGTACACTCTGAGGTGGGTACAGTCTGAGGTGGGTACAGTCTGAGGTGGGTACAGTCTGAGGTGGGTACAGTCTGAGGTGGGTACACTCTGAGGTGGGTACAGTCTGAGGTGGGTACAGTCTGAGGTGGGTACAGTCTGAGGTGGGTACAGTCTGAGGTGGGTACAGTCTGTATACACAGACATTCCTCAGAACCCCAGGTTTTGACGTTGTCCACAGTGGAGCAAGTCAAAGTGTGATGATACACAGCTGGCTTGTATTACACTGCAAGATTACATCAACAACGGTGGAATGTCCATCGGGGTGTCTCTTTCAGTTCATTTGTGCTTCCTTGTTGAATATGCCTGGGAGGGAGCAGGTGTGAGGAGCTGGGAATGGAGGACCAGTAGGACCAGTTATTACTGCTGGCCGGGGGAAAACATCAGGGTGTTGGGCTGGTCAGAGAGGTCAGGTTGTTGCTCAAACATCCTTTTGAACCAGGACAAAACAGTCCCGTCCTGGCAGTAACTGGAGAGGGGTCAAACCTGTCAGAGTACATCCTCTTTCGATGAACCCACCTAGATTTGAGTCTCTCTTCAATAAACTCCCAGAGATACCTTTTAAAGGGAAAGGTCTATTAGGGAAACTGTAGGTGCGTTCAACAAGATGTACAGTTTGTGAACGCTAGGTAAAGTTATCAAACATATTCCTTTAGTTTAATGCAGGTATTTAAAAACAAAACATTTAAAAAATGAGGTTAGGTGGTGGCCGTGGCAGGGGGGCGTAGATACGGTCAGCAGCAGAATATTTGTGAACATTTTCTCTACACAATGACAGCTTGTTTTGTCACATGAACTGAAATTAGGTGAAATATTCATATTTTTTGCAACCAGGAAATGGCTGAGCGATTACTGCCGATTTCCTGCAATGTAAACATTTTCTCCATGGAGCTGAGAGAAATGTTTAGACTTTTTAAAGATAATTTCCTGCTATTCTTAGTTTTTTGCCACGGTCTATCTTTTATTTTGGTGATTGTTAGTTCTCAAGATTGTATGATGTAAAACTATATAGGTATATTTTATTTTCTTCACACGTTATCTGGTTTTAGGCATTTAAATTTACACTGAAAGCCTTTTTCCAACCCAAAAATGTATGTCCCATTTATTTATTTTTTTGCATTTTAGGTGACCCGCCAAGGATTACAACGGCAAAACAACCCGTGTTATGTTGGTCATAAACCTTCTGTAATGCAAGCTAACAGTCAAACAAAGTAGTGCGCAGCGATGCGAACTTAAGTGTCAGTTTCCTATGGCATTATGAGCCAATGGAAAGGCTCAGGGGCAAAGCCATGTCGAGAGGCAACAGATATGAGTTGTTAAGGAGGTAAGACCTTACTTCCTGTGTACTCAAGGGAACTGCTCCGAGTCAAGACACACACTGAACTGTTACTGAACGTACCAATACTGTGGTTGCTTTCTGTTGCTATATCTCGTTCATTCACGAGTAGTACAGATAGAATTACTACATCTGTGTGGTGTTTAGAGTCGGATGCATAATAGTGTCAAACAGATGTGATTTAATTGGCACACAGTACTCCAGTCGCCAGATGGGATGCCACAAAAAACCTTTAGAAATGTGTTTGTAACAGTCCTAACACGGGTATTCAATTCAGTTAGTGCCTGAAGTGGTTGGAAGCGTTGGTGATGGAGACGGTATTACTGTTGTCTATAATGTCCCCTTTAAGGCCTTTATTTAGTAGAGAAGGGAGCAGGACAGTAAACAGTCTAATGATGATGTGTTCAGGCCTTTATTTAGTAGAGAAGGAAGCAGAACAGTAAACAGTCTAATGATGATGTGTTCAGGCCTTTATTTAGTAGAGAAGGAAGCAGAATAGTAAAGAGTCTAATGATGATGTGTTCAGGCCTTTATTTAGTAGAGTCCAGCCCACAGCACGAAGTAATCACAGCAGAGCCCAGCCCACAGCACTAAGTAATCACAGCAGAGCCCAGCCCACAGCACTAAGTAATCACAGCAGAGCCCAGCCCACAGCACTAAGTAATCGATGCAGAGCCCAGCCCACAGAAGAGCCCAGCCCACAGCACTAAGTAATCACATCAGAGCCCAGCCCACAGCACTAAGTAATCACAGCAGAGCCCAGCCCACAGCACTAAGTAATCACAGCAGAGCCCAGCCCACAGCACTAAGTAATCACATCAGAGCCCAGCCCACAGCACTAAGTAATAAAAGCAGAGCCCAGCCCACAGCACTAAGTAATCACAGCAGAGCCCAGCCCACAGCACTAAGTAATCACAGCAGAGTCCAGCCCACAGCACTAAGTAATCACAGCAGAGACCAGCCCACAGCAGAGCCCAGCACACAGCACTAAGAAATCACAGCAGAGCCCAGCCCACAGCACTAAGTAATCACAGTAGAGCCCAGCCCACAGCACTAAGTAATCGATGCAGAGCCCAGCCCACAGAAGAGCCCAGCCCACAGCACTAAGTAATCACAGTAGAGCCCAGCCCACAGCACTAAGTAATCACAGCAGAGCCCAGCCCACAGCACTAAATAATAACAGCAGAGCCCAGCCCACAGCACTAAGTAATCACAGCAGAGTCCAGCCCACAGCACTAAGTAATCACAGCAGAGCCCAGCCCACAGCACTAAGTAATCACAGCAGAGCCCAATCCACAGCAGAGCCCAGCCCACAGCACTAAGTAATCACAGCAGAGCCCAGCCCACAGCAGAGCCCAGCCCACAGCACTAAGTAATCACAGCAGAGCCCAGCCCACAGCACTAAGTAATCACAGCAGAGCCCAGCCCACAGCAGAGCCCAGCCCACAGCACTAAGTAATCACAGCAGAGCCCAGCCCACAGCACTAAGTAATCACAGCAGAGCCCAGCCCACAGCAGAGCCCAGCCCACAGCACTAAGTAATCACAGCAGAGCCCAGCCCACAGCACTAAGTAATCACAGCAGAGCCCAGCCCACAGCACTAAGTAATCACAGCAGAGCCCAGCCCACAGCACTAAGTAATCGATGCAGAGCCCAGCCCACAGAAGAGCCCAGCCCACAGCACTAAAAAATAACAGCAGAGCCCAGCCCACAGCACTAAGTAATCACAGCAGAGCCCAGCCCACAGCAGAGCCCAGCCCACAGCACTAAGTAATAAAAGCAGAGCCCAGCCCACAGCACTAAGTAATAAAAGCAGAGCCCAGCCCACAGCACTAAGTAATCACAGCAGAGCCCAGCCCACAGCACTAAGTAATCACAGCAGAGCCCAGCCCACAGCAGAGCCCAGCACACAGCACTAAGAAATCACAGCAGAGCCCAGCCTACAGCAGAGCCCAAATTACAGCACTAAGTAATCAATGCAGAGCCCAGCCCACAGAAGAGCCAAGCCCACAGCACTAGATAATCACAGCAGAGCCCAGCCCACAGCACTAAGTAATCACAGTAGAGCCCAGCCCACAGCACTAAGTAATCAATGCAGAGCCCAGCCCACAGCAGAGCCCAGCCCACAGCACTAAAATAATCACAGCAGAGCCCAGCCCACAGCACTAAATAATAACAGCAGAGCCCAGCCCACAGCACTAACTAATCACAGCAGAGTCCAGCGCACAGCACTAAGTAATCACAGCAGAGCCCAGCCCACAGCACTAAGTAATCACAGCAGAGCCCAGCCCACAGCAGAGCCCAGCCCACAGCACTAAGTAATAAAAGCAGAGCCCAGCCCACAGCACTAAGTAATAAAAGCAGAGCCCAGCCCACAGCACTAAGTAATAAAAGCAGAGCCCAGCCCACAGCAGAGTCCAGCCCACAGCACTAAGTAATCACATCAGAGCCCAGCCCACAGCACTAAGTAATAAAAGCAGAGCCCAGCCCACAGCACTAAGTAATAAAAGCAGAGCCCAGCCCACAGCAGAGTCCAGCCCACAGCACTAAGTAATCACAGCAGAGCCCAGCCCACAGCAGAGCCCAGCCCACAGCAGAGTCCAGCCCACAGCACTAAGTAATCACAGCAGAGCCCAGCCCACAGCAGAGCCCAGCACACAGCACTAAGAAATCACAGCAGAGCCCAGCCTACAGCAGAGCCCAAATTACAGCACTAAGTAATCGATGCAGAGCCCAGCCCACAGAAGAGCCAAGCCCACAGCACTAGATAATCACAGCAGAGCCCAGCCCACAGCACTAAGTAATCACTGCAGAGCCCAGCCCACAGCACTAAATAATCACAGCAGGGCCCAGCCCACATCACTAAGTAATCACAGTAGAGCCCAGCCCACAGCACTAAGTAATCACAGTAGAGCCCAGCCCACAGAAGAGCCCAGCCCACAGCACTAAGTAATCACTGCAGAGCCCAGCCCACAGCACTAAATAATCACAGCAGAGCCCACATCACTAAGTAATCACAGCAGAGCCCAGCCCACAGCACTAAGAAATCACAGCAGAGCCCAGCCCACATCACTAAGTAATCACAGTAGAGCCCAGCCCACAGCACTAAGTAATCGATGCAGAGCCCAGCCCACAGCAGAGCCCAGCCCACAGCACTAAAATAATCACAGCAGAGCCCAGCCCACAGCACTAAATAATAACAGCAGAGCCCAGCCCACAGCACTAAGTAATCACAGCAGAGCCCAGCCCACAGCACTAACTAATCACAGCAGAGTCCAGCGCACAGCACTAAGTAATCACAGCAGAGTCCAGCCCACAGCACTAAGTAATCACAGCAGAGCCCAGCCCACAGCACTAAGTAATCACAGCAGAGCCCAGCCCACAGCAGAGCCCAGCCCACAGCACTAAGTAATCACAGCAGAGCCCAGCCCAAAGCAGAGCCCAGCCCACAGCAGAGCCCAGCCCACAGCACTAAGTAATCACAGCAGAGCCCAGCCCACAGCACTAAGTAATCACAGCAGAGCCCAGCCCACTGCAGAGCCCAGCCCACAGCACTAAGTAATCACAGCAGAGCCCAGCCCACAGCAGAGCCCAGCCCACAGCACTAAGTAATCAATGCAGAGCCCAGCCCACAGCACTAAGTAATAAAAGCAGAGCCCAGCCCACAGCACTAAGTAATAAAAGCAGAGCCCAGCCCACAGCACTAAGTAATCACAGCAGAGCCCAGCCCACAGCACTGAGTAATCACAGCAGAGCCCAGCCCACAGCAGAGCCCAGTCCATATCACTAAGTAAACACAGCAGTGCCCAGTCCATAGCACTAAGTAATCACAGCAGAGCCCAGTCCATAGCACTAAGTAATCACAGCAGAGCCCAGCCCACAGCACTGAGTAATCACAGCAGAGCCCAGCCCACAGCAGAGCCCAGCCCATAGCACTAAGTAATCACAGCAGAGCCCAGTCCATAGCACTAAGTAATCACAGCAGAGCCCAGCCCACAGCACTAAGTAATCACAGCAGAGCCCAGCCCACAGCACTAAGTAATCACAGCAGAGCCCAGCCCACAGCACTAAGTAATCACAGCAGAGCCCAGCCCACAGCACTAAGTAATCACAGCAGAGCCCAGTCCATAGCACTAAGTAATCACATCAGAGCCCAGCCCACAGCACTAAGTAATCACAGCAGAGCCCAGCCCACAGCACTAAGTAATCACAGCAGAGCCCAGCCCACAGCACTAAGTAATCACAGCAGAGCCCAGTCCATAGCACTAAGTAATCACAGCAGAGCCCAGCCCACAGCACTAAGTAATCACAGCAGAGCCCAGTCCATAGCACTAAGTAATCACAGCAGAGCCCAGCCCACAGCACTAAGTAATCACAGCAGAGCCCAGCCCACAGCACTAAGTAATCACAGCAGAGCCCAGCCCACAGCACTAAGTAATCACAGCAGAGCCCAGCCCACAGCACTAAGTAATCACAGCAGAGCCCAGCCCACAGCACTAAGTAATCACAGCAGGGGGATAATAAAGAACAGCTTTTATCAGAATGGATTTTACAGCAGTTATATGGACACTGGCTAACTCCCAAAATGCACTCTATTCCCTCTGTAGCTCATTTAGACCAGGGCCCGATGTGGCTCACCCAGTTAGACCAGGGCCCGATGTGGCTCACCCATTTAGACCAGGGCCCGATGTAGCTCACCCATTTAGACCAGGGCCCGATGTGGCTCACCCATTTAGACCAGGGCCCGATGTAGCTCACCCATTTAGACCAGGGCCCGATGTGGCTCACCCATTTAGACCAGGGCCCGATGTGGCTCACCCATTTAGACCAGGGCCCAATGTAGCTCACCCATTTAGACCAGGGCCCGGTGTGGCTCACCCATTTAGACCAGGGCCCGATGTGGCTCACCCATTTAGACCAGGGCCCGATGTAGCTCACCCATTTAGACCAGGGCCCGATGTGGCTCACCCATTTAGACCAGGGCCCGATGTGGCTCACCCATTTAGACCAGGGCCCGATGTAGCTCACCCATTTAGACCAGGGCCCGATGTGGCTCACCCATTTAGACCAGGGCCCGATGTGGCTCACCCATTTAGACCAGGGCCCAATGTAGCTCACCCATTTAGACCAGGGCCCGGTGTGGCTCACCCATTTAGACCAGGGCCCGATGTGGCTCACCCATTTAGACCAGGGCCCGATGTAGCTCACCCATTTAGACCAGGGCCCGATGTGGCTCACCCATTTAGACCAGGGCCCGATGTAGCTCACCCATTTAGACCAGGGCCCGATGTGGCTCACCCATTAAAGACCAGGGCCCGATGTAGCTCACCCATTTAGACCAGGGCTCGATGTAGCTCACCCATTTAGATCAGGGCCCGGTGTGGCTCACCCATTTAGACCAGGGCCCGATGTGGCTCACACATTTAGACCAGGGCCTGATATAGCTCACCCATTTAGACCAGGGCCCCTGGTAGTGCACTACATTAGGACAGGGCCCTGGTAGTGCACTACATTAGGACAGGGCCCTGGTAGTGCACTACATTAGGACAGGGCCCTGGTAGTGCACTACATTAGGACAGGGCCCTGGTAGTGCACTACATTAGGACAGGGCCCTGGTAGTGCACTACATTAGGACAGGGCCCTGGTAGTGCACTACATTAGAACAGGGCCCTACGTAGTGCACTACATTAGAACAGGGGCCTGGTAGTGCACTACAATAGAACAGGGCCCTATGTAGTGCACTACATTAGGACATGGCCCTACATTAGAACACTACATTAGAACAGTTTTACTCTGCACCGCAGCCCAGCCAGCACAGCACCAGGCTCAGCTACTGCTGCTGCTGAAAAATCCCCCACCCCCCTCTTATTCCCGCTCCTTTCTTCGCTTACATTACCATAATAGAGAACAGGATCTCTCTCTCTACCTCCATGTTCAAATATAACTACAATTTGGGAAAAGGGAATGTGATTCATACGGGTCCTTTGGCCTGTACCCCATAATAAAAGTATTGGAGGAATCGGGAGTGAGCTCACTGTGAAGGATGGCGGCTGGGAGGGAGCTCACTGTGAAGGATGGCGGCTGGGAGGGAGCTCACTGTGAAGGATGGCGGCTGGGAGGGAGCTCACTGTGAAGGATGGCAGCTGGGAGGGAGCTCACTGTGAAGGATGGCGGCTGGGAGGGAGCTCACTGTGAAGGATGGCGGCTGGGAGGGAGCTCACTGTGAAGGATGGCAGCTGGGAGGGAGCTCACTGTGAAGGATGGCGGCTGGGAGGGAGCTCACTGAAGGGTGGCGGCTGGGAGGGAGCTCACTGTGAAGGGTGGCGGCTGGGAGGGAGCTCACTGTGAAGGGTGGAGGCTGGGAGGGAGCTCACTGTGAAGGGTGGCGGCTGGGAGGGAGCTCACTGTGAAGGGTGGAGGCTGGGAGGGAGCTCACTGTGAAGGATGGCGGCTGGGAGGGAGCTCACTGTGAAGGATGGCAGCTGGGAGGGAACTCACTGTGAAGGGTGGCGGCTGGGAGGGAGCTCACTGTGAAGGGTGGCGGCTGGGAGGGAGCTCACTGTGAAGGGTGGCGGCTGGGAGGGAGCTCACTGTGAAGGGTGGCGGCTGGGAGGGAGCTCACTGTGAAGGATGGCGGCTGGGAGGGAGCTCACTGTGAAGGGTGGCGGCTGGGAGGGAGCTCACTGTGAAGGATGGCGGCTGGGAGGGAGCTCACTGTGAAGGATGGCGGCTGGGAGGGAGCTCACTGTGAAGGATGGCAGCTGGGAGGGAGCTCACTGTGAAGGATGGCGGCTGGGAGGGAGCTCACTGTGAAGGATGGCGGCTGGGAGGGAGCTCACTGTGAAGGATGGCGGCTGGGAGGGAGCTCACTGTGAAGGATGGCGGCTGGGAGGGAGCTCACTGTGAAGGATGGCAGCTGGGAGGGAGCTCACTGTGAAGGATGGCGGCTGGGAGGGAGCTCACTGTGAAGGATGGCGGCTGGGAGGGAGCTCACTGTGAAGGATGGCAGCTGGGAGGGAGCTCACTGTGAAGGATGGCGGCTGGGAGGGAGCTCACTGTGAAGGATGGCGGCTGGGAGGGAGCTCACTGTGAAGGATGGCAGCTGGGAGGGAGCTCACTGTGAAGGATGGCGGCTGGGTCATGGAGGCCTCAAAGTTAACACAGGTGTTGAGGAGGCAAGTGACTGGGGTTACCCCCATCCAGTAGCTAGAGAAACACTCAATCACACTTGGAGATGGGAGTAATACCTCAGACGAATTACACAGACAGAGATGAGAGTGTTTAAGTCTCCCTCCGTCGACAAATCTCTTATCGAGGATCAACAAGCCCTCTGCCATTAGGTAGGGCTGTGGGTATTAGGACTAAATGATGGGGCCTCAAACTACACTCTTATTTAGAATAAAATAAAAGGTGCTATCTAGAGCCTCAAAGGGTTGTTCGGCTGTCCCCACCTTTGGAGGAACCCTTTTTGGTTCCAGGTAAAATCATTCTACAAAGGGTTCTACATGGAACCCAAAAGGGTTCTGCCTAGGGATGGGCATTTGAAATGTTTAGACTGCATGTGTACTCACGTGGAAAACTATATTGTTTTAAGAAAACAAGGCCCGCATGGGGAAAGAATGTGTGTGCATTTATCTATATATACCAACGGTGCGCAACAATTCCTAAATCATCATTACCAATACAGATGACAAATCCTACTTGTTAAATTGCCTCATATATATTTAATGTGTGGCCTATGTTTTTAGAGGCATTACAGGCATTTAGTTCTGTCTTGTGTTGGTCTGATGCAGAGCTCTACAACCTCCAACATTCAGTCAGGAAACGATCAGAGCTCTACAGCCTCCAACATTCAGTCAGGGAACTATCAGAGCTCTACAGCCTCCAACATTTAGTCAGGGAACGATCAGAGCTCTACAGCCTCCAACATTTAGTCAGGGAATGATCAGAGCTCGACAGCCTCCAACATTCAGTCAGGGAACTATCAGAGCTCTACAGCCTCCAACATTCAGTCAGGGAACTATCAGAGCTCTACAGCCTCCAACATTTAGTCAGGGAACGATCAGAGCTCGACAGCCTCCAACATTCAGTCAGGAAACTATCAGAGCTCTACAGCCTCCAACATTCAGTCAGGGAACTATCAGAGCTCTACAGCCTCCAACATTTAGTCAGGGAACGATCAGAGCTCTACAGCCTTCAACATTCAGTCAGGGAACTATCAGAGCTCTACAGCCTCCAACATTTAGTCAGGGAACGATCAGAGCTCGACAGCCTCCAACATTCAGTCAGGAAACGATCAGAGCTCTACAGCCTCCAACATTCAGTCAGGGAACGATCAGAGCTCTACAGCCTCCAACATTCAGTCAGGAAACGATCAGAGCTCGACAGCCTCCAACATTCAGTCAGGAAATGATCAGAGCTCTACAGCCTCCAACATTCAGTCAGGAAACGATCAGAGCTCTACAGCCTCCAACATTCAGTCAGGAAACGATCAGAGCTCGACAGCCTCCAACATTCAGTCAGGAAACGATCAGAGCTCTACAGCCTCCAACATTCAGTCAGGGAACGATCAAAGCTCTACAGCCTCCAACATTCAGTCAGGAAACGATCAGAGCTCGACAGCCTCCAACATTCAGTCAGGAAACGATCAGAGCTCTACAGCCTCCAACATTCAGTCAGGAAACGATCAGAGCTCGACAGCCTCCAACATTCAGTCAGGAAACGATCAGAGCTCTACAGCCTCCAACATTCAGTCAGGAAACGATCAGAGCTCGAAAGCCTCCAACATTCAGTCAGTAAACGATCAGAGCTCGGCAGCCTCCAACATTCAGTCAGGAAACGATCAGAGCTCTACAGCCTCCAACATTCAGTCAGGAAACGATCAGAGCTCGACAGCCTCCAACATTCAGTCAGGAAACGATCAGAGCTCTACAGCCTCCAACATTCAGTCAGGAAATGATCAGAGCTCGACAGCCTCCAACATTCAGTCAGGAAACGATCAGAGCTCGACAGCCTCCAACATTCAGACAGGAAACGATCAGAGCTCTACAGCCTCCAACATTCAGTCAGTAAACGATCAGAGCTCGACAGCCTCCAACATTCAGTCAGGAAACGATCAGAGCTCTACAGCCTCCAACATTCAGTCAGGAAACGATCAGAGCTCGACAGCCTCCAACATTCAGTCAGGAAACGATCAGAGCTCTACAGCCTCCAACATTCAGTCAGGGAACGATCAGAGCTCTACAGCCTCCAACATTCAGTCAGGAAACGATAAGAGCTCGAAAGCCTCCAACATTCAGTCAGGAAACGATCAGAGCTCGAAAGCCTCCAACATTCAGTCAGGAAACGATCAGAGCTCGAAAGCCTCCAACATTCAGTCAGGAAACGATCAGAGCTCGACAGCCTCCAACATTCAGTCAGGAAACGATCAGAGCTCTACAGCCTCCAACATTCAGTCAGGAAACGATCAGAGCTCGACAGCCTCCAACATTCAGTCAGTAAACGATCAGAGCTCGGCAGCCTCCAACATTCAGTCAGGAAACGATCAGAGCTCTACAGCCTCCAACATTCAGTCAGGAAACGATCAGAGCTCGACAGCCTCCAACATTCAGTCAGGAAACGATCAGAGCTCTACAGCCTCCAACATTCAGTCAGGAAACGATCAGAGCTCGACAGCCTCCAACATTCAGTCAGGAAACTATCAGAGCTCGACAGCCTCCAACATTCAGACAGGAAACGATCAGAGCTCTACAGCCTCCAACATTCAGTCAGTAAACGATCAGAGCTCGACAGCCTCCAACATTCAGTCAGGAAATGATCAGAAAAATGATAGTTGGACAAATGCTTATCATCTGGCTTCATTAGAAGAACAAACCGTGAAACATCGGTTTTCAAATGTGACAGAATGCACACATATGCAGTCACAGGCAGTAGACCACCAGCTCACACATAGAGAGGTGAGAGAGGTGAATTCGGAGCTCTGCAAGTCAGAGAAGGAGAAAAAGGCAAGTGTCTCGATAACCAGGAGTGGAATGATCATTGAGGTGAGCTCAGAGCAGAGCTGGTGGTGAAGCAGAGTGAAACAGATCATGGGGGTGAAGTAGAGTGAAACAGATAATGGGGGTGAAGCAGAGTGACACAGATTGAAACAGCTACTGGGGGTGAAGTAGAGTGAAACAGCTACTGGGGATGAAGTAGAGTGAAGCAGAGTGAAACAGATAATGGGGGTGAAGTAGAGTGAAACAGATAATGGGGTGAAGTAGAGTGAAGCAGATAATGGGGGTGAAGCAGAGTGAAACAGATAATGGGGTGAAGTAGAGTGAAGCAGAGTGAAACAGATAATGGGGGTGAAGTAGAGTGAAACAGATAATGGGGGTGAAGTAGAGTGAAGCAGATAATGGGGGTGAAGCAGAGTGAAACAGATTGAAACAGCTACTGGGGGTGAAGTAGAGTGAAACAGATAATGGGGGTGAAGCAGAGTGAAACAGATAATGGGGTGAAGTAGAGTGAAGCAGAGTGAAATAGATAATGGGGGTGAAGTAGAGTGAAACAGATAATGGGGGTGAGGTAGAGTGAAACAGATAATGGGGTGAAGTAGAGTGAAGCAGATAATGGGGGTGAAGTAGAGTGAAACAGATAATGGGGTGAAGTAGAGTGAAGCAGAGTGAAACAGATAATGGGGGTGAAGTAGAGTGAAACAGATAATGGGGGTGAAGTAGAGTGAAGCAGATAATGGGGGTGAAGCAGAGTGAAACAGATTGAAACAGCTACTGGGGGTGAAGTAGAGTGAAACAGATAATGGGGGTGAAGCAGAGTGAAACAGATAATGGGGTGAAGTAGAGTGAAGCAGAGTGAAACAGATAATGGGGGTGAAGTAGAGTGAAACAGATAATGGGGGTGAGGTAGAGTGAAGCAGATAATGGGGGTGAAGCAGAGTGAAACAGATTGAAACAGCTACTGGGGGTGAAGTAGAGTGAAGCAGAGTGAAACAGATAATGGGGGTGAAGTAGAGTGAAACAGATAATGGGGTGAAGTAGAGTGAAGCAGATAATGGGGTGAAGTAGAGTGAAGCAGATAATGGGGGTGAAGCAGAGTGAAGCAGATAATGGGGGTGAAGTAGAGTGAAGCAGATAATGGGGGTGAAGCAGAGTGAAACAGATAATGGGGTGAAGTAGAGTGAAACAGATTGAAACAGCTACTGGGGGTGAAGTAGAGTGAAGCAGAGTGAAACAGATTGAAACAGCTACTGGGGGTGAAGTAGAGTGAAGCAGAGTGAAACAGATAATGGGGGTGAAGCAGAGTGAAGCAGATAATGGGGGTGAAGCAGAGTGAAACAGATAATGGGGGTGAAGCAGAGTGAAACAGATAATGGGGTGAAGTAGAGTGAAACAGATAATGGGGGTGAAGCAGAGTGAAACAGATAATGGGGGTGAAGCAGAGTGAAACAGATAATGGGGGTGAAGTAGAGTGAAACAGCTGTCAGTGCTGAGTCTCTCCACTAGCTCTCTCTCCTGCAGTGTGTTTACAGCCATTATAAACACTGCATTAGTATGAAGGATGCTGAGTTCTCTCACCCCCACCTGATCCAAGGGGACCCGGCTGGTCGTTAGACCTTATTCTCGGCCCCCCGGAATGATCTTCTGTCAAACAATTTATTTAGCAAATGGCTTCAGCATCTCTCTGGTGACTCATAGCCTACACTCCGCTAAGACTCAAATTGGCATCAATTTGTTTCAGCGCAGAAGTTTGTAGCCCATGAAAAATAAACAGAGAAGTTTGAATTAAGAAAAATGTTCTGCAGAGAGAGAAGCAGCTGATGAATGGGGGGAATGTGTGACCAATTGATTGTTATTTCAGATAAGTGTACCTATTATGCCAACCAAAATCTAAATCAACATTTTATTATAAGTGGTTGAAAGATTTGATATAATATGTGAAAAGTCCGGTACTGGGCTTAATGGGTACCGAACGTACCCTATATAACGTATGGCTCAAATCCTGTTAGCCAGCTAGGTAAACAATGAACCATAATTACAGGGGAGGGTTTGCCCGGTGTGGTTTTGTTAGGGGAGGGTTTGCCCAGTGTGGTTTTGTTAGGGGAGGGTTTGCCCGGTGTGGTTTTGTTAGGGGAGGGTTTGCCCGGTGTGGTTTTGTTAGGGGAGGGTTTGCCCGGTGTGGTTTTGTTAGGGGAGGGTTTGTCCGGTGTGGTTTTGTTAGGGGAGGGTTTGACCGGTGTGGTTTTGTTAGGGGAGGGTTTGTCCGGTGTGGTTTTGTTAGGGGAGGGTTTGCCCGGTGTGGTTTTGTTAGGGGAGGGTTTGCCCGGTGTGGTTTTGTTAGGGGAGGGTTTGCCCGGTGTGGTTTTGTTAGGGGAGGGTTTACCCGGTGTGGTTTTGTTAGGGGAGGGTTTGTCCGGTGTGGTTTTGTTAGGGGAGGGTTTGTCCGGTGTGGTTTTGTTAGGGGAGGGTTTGTCCGGTGTGGTTTTGTTAGAGGAGGGTTTGTCCGGTGTGGTTTTGTTAGGGGAGGGTTTGTCCGGTGTGGTTTTGTTAGGGGAGGGTTTGCCCGGTGTGGTTTTGTTAGGGGAGGGTTTGCCCGGTGTGGTTTTGTTAGGGGAGGGTTTGCCCGGTGTGGTTTTGTTAGGGGAGGGTTTTTCCGGTGTGGTTTTGTTAGGGGAGGGTTTGTCCGGTGTGGTTTTGTTAGGGGAGGGTTTGTCCGGTGTGGTTTTCTTAGGGGAGGGTTTGCCCGGTGTGGTTTTGTTAGGGGAGGGTTTGTCCGGTGTGGTTTTGTTAGGGGAGGGTTTGTCCGGTGTGGTTTTCTTAGGGGAGGGTTTGCCCGGTGTGGTTTTGTTAGGGGAGGGTTTGCCCGGTGTGGTTTTGTTAGGGGAGGGTTTGCCCGGTGTGGTTTTGTTAGGGGAGGGTTTGTCCGGTGTGGTTTTGTTAGGGGAGGGTTTGTCCGGTGTGGTTTTGTTAGGGGAGGGTTTTTCCGGTGTGGTTTTGTTAGGGGAGGGTTTGTCCGGTGTGGTTTTGTTAGGGGAGGGTTTGTCCGGTGTGGTTTTGCTAGGGGAGGGTTTGTCTGGTGTGGTTTTGTTAGGGGAGGGTTTGTCCGGTGTGGTTTTCTTAGGGGAGGGTTTGCCCGGTGTGGTTTTGTTAGGGGAGGGTTTGCCCGGTGTGGTTTTGTTAGGGGAGGGTTTGTCCGGTGTGGTTTTCTTAGGGGAGGGTTTGCCCGGTGTGGTTTTGTTAGGGGAGGGTTTGTCCGGTGTGGTTTTGTTAGGGGAGGGTTTGTCCGGTGTGTTTTTGTTAGGGGAGGGTTTGTCCGGTGTGGTTTTGTTAGGGAAGGGTTTGTCCGGTGTGGTTTTGTTAGGGGAGGGTTTGTCCGGTGTGGTTTTGTTAGGGGAGGGTGTGTCCGGTGTGGTTTTGTTAGGGGAGGGTTTGTCCGGTGTGGTTTTGTTAGGGGAGGGTTTGTCCGGTGTGGTTTTGTTAGGGGAGGGTTTGCCCGGTGTGGTTTTGTTAGGGGAGGGTTTGCCCGGTGTGGTTTTGTTAGGGGAGGGTTTGCCCGGTGTGGTTTTGTTAGGGGAGGGTTTTTTCCGGTGTGGTTTTGTTAGGGGAGGGTTTGTCCGGTGTGGTTTTGTTAGGGGAGGGTTTGTCCGGTGTGGTTTTCTTAGGGGAGGGTTTGCCCGGTGTGGTTTTGTTAGGGGAGGGTTTGTCCGGTGTGGTTTTGTTAGGGGAGGGTTTGTCCGGTGTGGTTTTCTTAGGGGAGGGTTTGCCCGGTGTGGTTTTGTTAGGGGAGGGTTTGCCCGGTGTGGTTTTGTTAGGGGAGGGTTTGCCCGGTGTGGTTTTGTTAGGGGAGGGTTTGTCCGGTGTGGTTTTGTTAGGGGAGGGTTTGTCCGGTGTGGTTTTGTTAGGGGAGGGTTTTTCCGGTGTGGTTTTGTTAGGGGAGGGTTTGTCCGGTGTGGTTTTGTTAGGGGAGGGTTTGTCCGGTGTGGTTTTGCTAGGGGAGGGTTTGTCTGGTGTGGTTTTGTTAGGGGAGGGTTTGTCCGGTGTGGTTTTCTTAGGGGAGGGTTTGCCCGGTGTGGTTTTGTTAGGGGAGGGTTTGCCCGGTGTGGTTTTGTTAGGGGAGGGTTTGTCCGG
Organism: Oncorhynchus kisutch; assembly: GCF_002021735.2. Taxonomy (NCBI): domain Eukaryota; kingdom Metazoa; phylum Chordata; class Actinopteri; order Salmoniformes; family Salmonidae; genus Oncorhynchus; species Oncorhynchus kisutch. The sequence goes on from NC_034181.2 coordinate 3,004,214, forward strand.
TGTGGTTTTCTTAGGGGAGGGTTTGCCCGGTGTGGTTTTGTTAGGGGAGGGTTTGTCCGGTGTGGTTTTGTTAGGGGAGGGTTTGTCCGGTGTGTTTTTGTTAGGGGAGGGTTTGTCCGGTGTGGTTTTGTTAGGGAAGGGTTTGTCCGGTGTGGTTTTGTTAGGGGAGGGTTTGTCCGGTGTGGTTTTGTTAGGGGAGGGTTTGTCCGGTGTGGTTTTGTTAGGGGAGGGTGTGTCCGGTGTGGTTTTGTTAGGGGAGGGTTTGTCCGGTGTGGTTTTGTTAGCGGAGGGTTTGTCCGGTGTGGTTTTGTTAGGGGAGGGTGTGTCCGGTGTGGTTTTGTTAGGGGAGGGTTTGTCCGGTGTGGTTTTGTTAGCGGAGGGTTTGTCCGGTGTGGTTTTGTCAGGGGAGGGTTTGTCCGGTGTGGTTTTGTCAGGCGAGGGTTTGTCCGGTGTGGTTTTGTTAGGGGAGGGTTAGTCCGTTGTGGTTTTCCTTGGCTCATCGCGCTCTAGCTGACTTCCGGGGAAAGCGAGCACTGTGTTAAAAACTTCTTATGGCTCAAATCCTGTTAACGGGATCGATTTGGCAACATCCGGTGAAATGGCAGAGTGCCAAATTCAAATAAAATTATTAAAAATATTTAACTTTCATACATTCACAAGTGCAATACACCAAAATATAAAGCCTAACTTCTTGTTAATCCAGCCACTGTGTCAGATTTTAAAAAGGCTTTACGGCGAAAGCAAACCATGCTATTGAGGATAGCACCCCATCATACAAACACATGACAATCATAATTCAACCCGCCAGGCGCGACACAAAACTCAGAAATAACGATATAATTCGTGCCTTACCTTTGAAGAGCTTCTTCTGTTGGCACTGCAATATGTCCCATAAACATCATAAATGGTCCTTTTTTTCAATTAATTCCGTCGTTATATCGCGAAAATATCCATTTAATTGGAGCGTTTGATTAAAAAAAATACTGGTTCCAACTTGCCCAACATGACGACAAAGTATCCAATAAGTTACATGTAATCTTGATCCAAACATTTCAAACAACTTTCCCAATCTAACTTGAGGTATTTTAAAAGGTAAATAATCAATCAAATTTAAGACTGGATAAACTGTGTTCAGTAGCAGATAAAATTAAGGTGGAGCGAGGTCCAGGTCACGCGCCCCAAACAAAACAGTCCACTTGGCTATACACCCAGAAAGGAAATGGATACTTCTTCATTACTCAAAGGAAAAACATCAACCGATTTCTAAAGACTGTTGACATCTAGTGGAAGCCATAGGAACTGCAAGCATATTTCTATTAAAACAGACTTGCCATAGAAAACTAATGGAAAACAGATTGACCTCAAAAAAAAGATTCCCTGGAATGATTGTGCTCGGGGTTTCGCCTGCCAAATCAGTTCTGTTATACTCACAGACATTATTCAAACAGTTTTCGAAACTTCAGAGTGTTGTCCATCCACATCTACTAATAATATGCATATCCTAGCTTCTGGGCTTGAGTAGCAGGCAGTTTACTTTGGGCACGCTTTTCATCCGGACGTGAAAATACTGCCCCCAATCCCAGAGAGGTTTTAAACCCATGGGTGTTCCAAATAAACCCAATCTCTTAAATAATCCATTTTTTATTCATCTCTAAATGTTTCAAAACTTACAAACTGACATTTCTTATGTAAAATGAAATTATATTAATCTCTCCTAAAGTTATTAAAATAAACTGATCATTCCTATTAATCACTCAAAGCAGGGGGGTGTCCAATCATCATAAAAAAGATCAATGTGGACTTAAAGGCTCTGCATGGTCATCTGGCCCTGCATTGACCATACAGCACCTCTTAAGGATCAGGCCCTTTTAAAAATAAAATCCACCTAAAATGGCATACCCAAATCTAACTGCCTGTAGCTCAGGACCTGAAATGACATACCCAAATCTAACTGCCTGTAGCTCAGGACCTGAAATGACATACCCAAATCTAACTGCCTGTAGCTCAGGACCTGAAGCAAGGATATGCATATTATTGATACCATTTGAAAGGAAACACTTAAGTTTATGGAAATGTGAAATTAATGTAGGAGAATATAACACAATAGATCTGGTAAAAGATAATACGAAGAAAAAAACAACCGTTATTTTGTTAAAAAAATTGTACCATCATTGAAATGCAAGAGAAATGCTATAATGTATTATTAGTCAGGTGATGTCCATCTCTCCAGGAGGTTAGTCAGGTGATGTCCATCTCTCCAGGAGGATAGTCAGGTGATGTCCACCTTGCAGGAGGTTAGTCAGGTGATGTCCACCTCTCCAGGAGGTTAGTCAGGTGGTGTCCATCTCTCCAGGAGGTTAGTCAGGTGGTGTCCATCTCTCCAGGAGGTTAGTCAGGTGATGTGCACCTCTCCAGGAGGTTAGTCAGGTGATGTCCACCTCTCCAGGAGGTTAGTCAGGTGATGTCCACCTCTCCAGGAGGTTAATCAGGTGATGTACACCTCTCCAGGAGGTTAGTCAGGTGATGTCCATCTCTCCAGGAGGTTAGTCAGGTGATGTCCATCTCTCCAGGAGGTTAGTCAGGTGGTGTCCATCTCTCCAGGAGGTTAGTCAGGTGATGTCCACCTCTCCAGGAGGATAATCAGGTGATGTCCATCTCTACAGGAGGTTAGTCAGGTGGTGTCCATCTCTCCAGGAGGTTAGTCAGGTGATGTACACCTCTCCAGGAGGTTAGTCAGGTGATGTCCACCTCTCCAGGATGTTAGTCAGGTGATGTCCACCTTGCAGGAGGTTAGTCAGGTGATGTCCACCTCTCCAGGAGGTTAGTCAGGTGATGTCCATCTCTCCAGGAGGTTAGTCAGGTGATGTCCACCTCTCCAGGAGGTTAGTCAGGTGATGTCCATCTCTCCAGGAGGTTAGTCAGGTGGTGTCCATCTCTCCAGGAGGTTAGTCAGGTGGTGTCCATCTCTCCAGGAGGTTAGTCAGGTGATGTCCATCTCTCCAGGAGGTTAGTCAGGTGATGTCCACCTCTCCAGGAGGTTAGTCAGGTGATGTCCACCTCTCCAGGAGGTTATTCAGGTGATGTACACCTCTCCAGGAGGTTAGTCAGGTGATGTCCATCTCTCCAGGAGGTTAGTCAGGTGATGTCCATCTCTCCAGGAGGTTAGTCAGGTGATGTCCACCTCTCCAGGAGGTTAATCAGGTGATGTCCATCTCTACAGGAGGTTAGTCAGGTGGTGTCCACCTCTCCAGGAGGTTAGTCAGGTGATGTACACCTCTCCAGGAGGTTAGTCAGGTGATGTCCACCTCTCCAGGATGTTAGTCAGGTGATGTCCACCTTGCAGGAGGTTAGTCAGGTGATGTCCACCTCTCCAGGAGGTTAGTCAGGTGATGTCCACCTCTCCAGGAGGTTAGTCAGGTGATGTCCATCTCTCCAGGAGGTTAGTCAGGTGATGTCCATCTCTCCAGGAGGTTAGTCAGGTGATGTCCATCTCTCCAGGAGGTTAGTCAGGTGATGTCCACCTCTCCAGGAGGTTAGTCAGGTGATGTCCACCTCTCCAGGAGGTTATTCAGGTGATGTCCACCTCTCCAGGAGGTTAGTCAGGTGATGTCCATCTCTCCAGGAGGTTAGTCAGGTGATGTCCATCTCTCCAGGAGGTTAGTCAGGTGATGTCCATCTCTCCAGGAGGTTAGTCAGGTGATGTCCACCTCTCCAGGAGGTTAATCAGGTGATGTCCATCTCTACAGGAGGTTAGTCAGGTGGTGTCCACCTCTCCAGGAGGTTAGTCAGGTGATGTACACCTCTCCAGGAGGTTAGTCAGGTGATGTCCACCTCTCCAGGATGTTAGTCAGGTGATGTCCACCTTGCAGGAGGTTAGTCAGGTGATGTCCACCTCTCCAGGAGGTTAGTCAGGTGATGTCCACCTCTCCAGGAGGTTAGTCAGGTGATGTCCATCTCTCCAGGAGGTTAGTCAGGTGATGTCCATCTCTCCAGGAGGTTAGTCAGGTGATGTCCATCTCTCCAGGAGGTTAGTCAGGTGATGTCCACCTCTCCAGGAGGTTAGTCAGGTGATGTCCACCTCTCCAGGAGGTTATTCAGGTGATGTCCACCTCTCCAGGAGGTTAGTCAGGTGATGTCCATCTCTCCAGGAGGTTAGTCAGGTGATGTCCATCTCTCCAGGAGGTTAGTCAGGTGATGTCCATCTCTCCAGGAGGTTAGTCAGGTGATGTCCACCTCTCCAGGAGGTTAATCAGGTGATGTCCATCTCTACAGGAGGTTAGTCAGGTGGTGTCCATCTCTCCAGGAGGTTAGTCAGGTGATGTACACCTCTCCAGGAGGTTAGTCAGGTGATGTCCACCTCTCCAGGATGTTAGTCAGGTGATGTCCACCTTGCAGGAGGTTAGTCAGGTGATGTCCACCTCTCCAGGAGGTTAGTCAGGTGGTGTCCATCTCTCCAGGAGGTTAGTCAGGTGATGTCCATCTCTACAGGAGGATAGTCAGGTGATGTCCACCTTGCAGGAGGTTAGTCAGGTGATGTCCACCTCTCCAGGAGGTTAGTCAGGTGGTGTCCATCTCTCCAGGAGGTTAGTCAGGTGGTGTCCAGCTCTCCAGGATGTTAGTCAGGTGATGTCCACCTCTCCAGGAGGTTAGTCAGGTGATGTCCACCTCTCCAGGAGGTTAGTCAGGTGATGTCCATCTCTCCAGGAGGTTAGTCAGGTGATGTCCATCTCTCCAGGAGGTTAGTCAGGTGATGTCCGTCTCTCCAGGAGGTTAGTCAGGTGATGTCCACCTTGCAGGAGGTTACTCAGTGGATGTCCACCTCTCCAGGAGGTTAGTCAGGTGATGTTCACCTTGCAGGAGGTTAGTCAGGTGATGTCCATCTTGCAGGAGTTTAGTCAGGTGATGTCCAACTCTCCAGGAGGTTAGTCAGGTGATGTCCACATTGCAGGAGGTTAGTCAGGTGATGTCCACCTTGCAGGAGGTTGGTCAGGTGATGTCCACCTCTCCAGGAGGTTAGTCAGGTGATGTCCACCTTGCAGGAGGTTAGTCAGGTGATGTCCACCTCTCCAGGAGGTTGGTCAGGAGATGTCCATCTCTCCAGGAGGTTAGTCAGGTGATGTCCACCTCTCCATGAGGTTAGTCAGGTGATGTCCACCTTGCAGGAGGTTAGTCAGGTGATGTCCACCTCTCCAGGAGGTTAGTCAGGTGATGTCCACTTTGCAGGAGGTTATTCAGGCCTCAGTGAGGTTTCACTGTAGATGTTGAAAAACAAGATGAAGTTAAACTGTTAACCAGTGGTGTCAAACTCAAATGATCCCCGGCAGCCACATTCTGTCTTCAATAAGGTCCGGAGGGCCGCGCTGAAAATGTTTTAGATTTCTTTGCCGTCAAAACTGGCAAAAACATTGTCCTGTATTTATTAATGTGGAATTTTCTATGGTCTAGTTTTCATTTACACAGTTCCTTTAGAGAGGAGAGGAGAGGAGAGAGGAGAGAGGAGAGGCGAACATAGTTCCTTTAGAGAAGAGAGGAGAGGAGAAGAGAACACAGCTCTTTTAGAGAGGAGAGGAGAGGAGAAGAGAGGAGAGAGGAGAGGAGAAGAGAACACAGCTCTTTTAGAGAGGAGAGGAGAGGAGAAGAGAGGAGAGGAGAGGAGAGAGGAGAGAGGAGAGGAGAGGAGAGGAGAGGAGAGGCGAACATAGTTCCTTTAGAGAAGAGAGGAGAGGAGAGGAGAACACAGCTCTTTTAGAGAGGAGAGGAGAGGAGAGGAGAGGAGAGGAGAGGAGAGGAGAGGAGAGGAGAGGAGAGGAGAGGAGAGGAGAGGAGAGCTCCTTTTGTTTGCCCTCTTTGTGATGTGTTGGTGGGCGAGGACCTATCCTCCTCTCCTCTCCTCTCTTCTCCCAGCTTCAGTCACAGCTGTCAGGGAGGTTAGGACTAGCAGAGGGAGCTGAATGTTATCCTCCAGTCAGAATAGAGTGAACCAGTCGGAGCAGGGTAAAAACAAAACAGGGCAACATCTGATTAACGTTGGCGGTGATATCCCCACTCCGTTGGTATTTTATTACCACAGCTGCAGGGTGCAGGCATTGATCAGATGCACGCTAAGCTGCAAAGGGTAGAGGCAGGGTTCGAGGTTAGAGACATGAAAACAGCTCTGTTTCTTTCTACACCTGTAAGGCACTAAAGGTCTCAGAGACGGCGGAGCACGGGAGGATGAAAAGACCCCTGACAAAGAAAGAAAGAGAAACACAGAGCCGTGTGATGCCTTTACAGGACCAACAGAAAGGCTGTCTCTGCAGGTGCCAAATGCCCTCCTCACACTAAGCATTCAGGCCAGATCAGGCGCTCCCATTGAGGGACGAGACAAGACGCCATCAGCAGATGTTAGGTTGTCAACACATACAGGGTTACATTGCATTAGTAGGCCTACGTGGTTATTAGATAACTCAAATGTATCTGTATCAGTATAGTCCTGCAGCCTATAGCTGTCTTCTCAACAAGCTGATCAGGCCTGCTTCACAGAACAAATCAGTCATGTTGTTGACTCAACAGCAGAAGTCAGTCGTGTTGTTGACTCAACAGCAGAAGAAGTTAGTCAGTCATGTTGTTGACTCAACAGCAGAACAAGTCAGTCAGTCATGTTGTTGACTCAACAGCAGAACAAGTCAGTCAATCAGTCAGTCAGTCATGTTGTTGACTCAACAGCAGAACAAGTCAGTCAGTCAGTCGTGCTGTTGACTCAGCAGAACAAGTCAGTCAGTCAGTCATGTTGTTGACTCAACAGCAGAACAAGTTGGTCAGACAGTCGTGTTGTTGACTCAACAGCAGAACAGGTCAATCATGTTGTTGACTCAACAGCAGAACAGGTCAATCATGTTGTTGACTCAACAGCAGAACAAGTCAATCATGTTGTTGACTCAACAGCAGAAGTCAGTCGTGTTGTTGACTCAACAGCAGAAGTCAGTTGTGTTGTTGACTCAACAGCAGAAGTCAGTCGTGTTGTTGGCTCAACAGCAGAAGTCAGTCCTGTTGTTGACTCAACAGCAGAAGTCAGTCGTGTTGTTGACTCAACAGTAGAAGTGAGTCGTGTTGTTGACTCAACAGTAGAAGTGAGTCGTGTTGTTGACTCAACAGCAGAACAAGTTGGTCAGACAGTCGTGTTGTTGACTCAACAGCAGAAGTCAGTCGTATTGTTGACTCAACAGCAGAAGTGAGTCGTGGGGCTGTGTTTTCTCAGTGTGACCACAACATCAAAGCGATATGTTTTCTCAGAGTGACCACAACGGGCTGTACTGGTTGGGATCCAATCAGAACACTACAGCGCAGAGGGAGAGGAAAGACCAGTCAGTCAGTTTAAAACAGTCAGCTAGCTACAACAAAGATCCACTTCTTGACAGGAACGACTGAAACTGCGGGTGTTGCTGTTTCACTGATGTCGTGTCTAGTTCATTTTCAAGATGTCGAAAACCGTCATGGGAAAGTGATTTGCAGATTCTTTATCGTTTAAATTAGAGTTGACCATGCAAATCCTCCAGTAGCTTACTGGGGCAATGAATGTGTCCCAAATGGCATTCGATTCACTATGTACCCTATGTGTCACATTCTGACCTTTATTCTTTGTCTTGTCTTTATTTAGTATGGTCAGGGCGTGAGTTGGGGTGGGCAGTCTATGTTTGTGTTTCTATATTTTCTATTTCTGTGTTTGGCCTGATATGGTTCTCAATCAGAGGCAGCTGTATATCGTTGTCCCTGATTGAGAACCATATTTAGGTAGCCTGTTTTCCTTTGTGTTTGGTGGGTGGTTATTTTCAGTCTTTGTGTGTCTGCACCAGATAGAACTGTTTCGGTTTTTACTTTGTTGTTTTGTGTTTTTGAAGTGTTCAGTTTCTTATTAAAAAGATGAACACGAACCACGCTGCACTTTGGTCCTCTCCTCCTTCCACCTCTGAATGCAGTTACACTATGGACTCTGGTCAGTAGTAATGTATTCTATAGGGAATAGGACTCTGGTCAGTAGTAATGTATTCTATAGGGAATAGGACTCTGGTCAGTAGTAATGTATTCTATAGGGAATAGGACTCTGGTCAGTAATAATGTATTCTATAGGGAATAGGACTCTGGTCAGTAGTAATGTATTCTATTCTCTCAGGTGACATAACAAATGGCTTAACCACCATGTCTACAGGGTAGTACTAATACAGGGTAGTACTAATACAGGGTAGTACTAACACAGGGTAGTACTAACACAGGGTAGTACTAATACAGGGTAGTAGCAACCCAGAGTAGTACTAACACAGGGTAGTACTAATACAGGGTAGTAGAACCCAGGGTAGTGCTAATACAGGGTAGTACTAATACAGGGTAGTACTAATACAGGGTAGTAGAAACCCAGGGTAGTACTAACACAGGGTAGTACTAATACAGGGTAGTAGCAAACCAGAGTAGTATTCCTACAACAGGGTAGTACTAATACAGGGTAGTAGAAACCCAGGGTAGTACTAACACAGGGTAGTACTAATACAGGGTAGTAGCAACCCAGGGTAGTGGTAACACAGGGTAGTGCTAATACAGGGTAGTATTAATACAGGGTAGTATTAATACAGGGTAGTATTAATACAGGGTAGTACTCATACAGGGTAGTACTCATACAGGGTAGTACTAACACAGGGTAGTACTCATACAGGGTAGTACTCATACAGGGTAGTACTAATACAGGGTAGTAGTAGTAATACAGGGTAGTAGTAGTAACACTGGGTAGTATTAACACGGGGTAGTATTAACACGGGGTAGTAACAACACTGGGTAGTATTAACACTGGGTGGTATTAACACAGGGTAGTATTAACACAGGGTAGTATTAACACAGGGTAGTAGTAACACTGGGTGGTATTAACACAGGGTAGTATTAACACTGGGTGGTATTAACACTGGGTGGTATTAACACTGGGTGGTATTAACACTGGGTAGTATTAACACTGGGTAGTATTAACACTGGGTAGTATTAACACTGGGTAGTATTAACACTGGGTAGTATTAACACTGGGTGGTATTAACACAGGGTGGTATTAACAGCTAGCCCTAATGCCTCAGCGTCCCTCACCCAGCCATCCAAGCTAGCCCTAATGCCTCAGCGTCCCTCACCCAACCATCTCAGCTAGCCCTAATGCCTCAACGTCCCTCACCCAGCCATCCCAGCTAGCCCTAATGCCTCAGCGTCCCTCACCCAGCCATCCCAGCTAGCCCTAATGCCTCAGCGTCCCTCACCCAGCCATCCTAGCTAGCCCTAATGCCTCAGCGTCCGGACAAGTCAAAGAAAGTTCAATTTCCTTCACCTTTCATGTGGCGAACTATTCCAAGGAAATGAGTGTCTTCGTTCCGCTATTGGTTCCTAATTAGAACTCAGTGGTGTAACGATCGCAATCTTAATATGTCGTCAAAGCTCATTGGACTAAACTCATTTGACTGCTCTGAGTTCTGCAAATCACAGATTTTGTTGCTAAATGAGGCCGAACACAAATATTTGTTTTTGTTTGTTTGTATAACTTTTTTTGAACTGGTTGTTAGTTTCCTGTAGGATGCTGGGCCTTAGAGTCAGATACCCATGAATTTAGCTGACACTTAACGAGCCTAAATGCTAGTATCTATTAAACAAGAGTGGAAGTTCAGTGTCCGTTTAGATTCAGTTCATCAGTAGAAAAAAACATTGGCAACAACACACCCGCTGAGGGAGGTGTTTGACTGGCCCGCTGAGGGAGGTGTCTGACCAAACAGCTGAGGGAGGTGTCTGACCGGCCCGCTGAGGGAGATGTCTGACCAAACAGCTGAGGGAGGTATCTGACCGGCCCACTGAGGGAGGTATCTGACCGGCCCGCTGAGGGAGGTGTCTAACCAAACAGTTGAGGGAGGTGTCTGACCAAACAGCTGAGGGAGGTATCTGACCGGCCCGCTGAGGGAGGTATCTGACCGGCCCGCTGAGGGAGGTGTCTAACCAAACAGTTGAGGGAGGTGTCTGACCAAACAGCTGAGGGAGTTGTCTGACCGGCCCGCTGAGGGAGGTGTCTGACCGGCCCGCTGAGGGAGGTGTCTGACCGGCCCGCTGAGGGAGGTGTCTGACCAAACAGCTGAGGGAGATGTCTGACCAAACAGCTGAGGGAGGTGTCTGACCAAACAGCTGAGGGAGGTATCTGACCGGCCCGCTGAGGGAGGTATCTGACCGGCCCGCTGAGGGAGGTATCTGACCGGCCCGCTGAGGGAGGTGTCTGACCGGCCCGCTGAGGGAGGTGTCTGACCAAACAGCTGAGGGAGGTATCTGACCGGCCCGCTGAGGGAGGTATCTGACCGGCCCGCTGAGGGAGGTGTCTGACCGGCCCGCTGAGGGAGGTGTCTGACCGGCCCGCTGAGGGAGGTGTCTGACCAAACAGCTGAGGGAGGTATCTGACCGGCCCGCTGAGGGAGGTGTCTGACCGGCCCGCTGAGGGAGGTGTCTGACCAAACAGCTGAGGGAGGTGTCTGACCAAACAGCTGAGGGAGGTATCTGACCGGCCCGCTGAGGGAGGTGTCTGACCGGCCCGCTGAGGGAGGTGTCTGACCAAACAGCTGAGGGAGGTGTCTAACCAAACAGCTGAGGGAGATGTCTGACCGGCCCGCTGAGGGAGGTGTCTGACCAAACAGCTGAGGGAGGTATCTGACCGGCCCGCTGAGGGAGGTGTCTGACCGGCCCGCTGAGGGAGGTGTCTGACCAAACAGCTGAGGGAGATGTCTGACCAAACAGCTGAGGGAGGTATCTGACCGGCCCGCTGAGGGAGGTGTCTGACCGGCCCGCTGAGGGAGGTGTCTGACCGGCCCGCTGAGGGAGGTGTCTGACCGGCCCGCTGAGGGAGGTGTCTGACCGGCCCGCTGAGGGACACTTTAAAGTGAATATTATATTGTGGCTTAATGACCTAAAGTAGACCTAGCGGCAGACTTGTTTATAAACCGCATCTCTTTAACACCACATTAACACATCATCAACATCAACAAAAGTAAGAAAGCAGTCACATAATACAAGTCAGGGTCCATAGGGAGTCACAGTCACACTGTTCGTTTATGGGAGTCACAGTCACACTGTTCGTTTATGGGAGTCACAGTCACACTGTTCGTTTATGGGAGTCACAGTCACACTGTTCGTTTATGGGAGTCAATCAGCTTGGTTTGAACACAGCAAAAAAACTGTGTTAGCACACTACTGTCTTTGTGGTTAACACACTACTGTCTTTGTGGTTAACACACTACTGTCTTTGGTGTTAGCACACTACTGTCTTTGGTGTTAGCACACTACAGTCTTTGGTGTTAGAACACTACTGTCTTTGTTGTTAGCACACTACTGTCTTTGGTGTTAGCACACTACTGTCTTTGTGGTTAACACACTACTGTCTTTGTGGTTAACACACTACTGTCTTTGGTGTTAGCACACTACTGTCTTTGGTGTTAGAACACTACTGTCTTTGTGGTTAACACACTACTGTCTTTGGTGTTAGCACACTACTGTCTTTGGTGTTAGAACACTACTGTCTTTGTTGTTAGCACACTACTGTCTTTGGTGTTAGCACACTACTGTCTTTGGTGTTAGCACACTACTGTCTTTGTGGTTAACACACTACTGTCTTTGGTGTTAGCACACTACTGTCTTTGTTGTTAGCACACTACTGTCTTTGGTGTTAGCACACTACTGTCTTTGGTGTTAGCACACTACTGTCTTTGGTGTTAGCACACTACTGTCTTTGGTGTTAGCACACTACTGTCTTTGGTGTTAGCACACTACTGTCTTTGGTGTTAGCACACTACTGTCTTTGTGGTTAACACACTACTGTCTTTGGTGTTAGCACACTACTGTCTTTGGTGTTAGCACACTACTGTCTTTGGTGTTAGCACACTACTGTCTTTGGTGTTAGCACACTACTGTCTTTGTGGTTAACACACTACTGTCTTTGGTGTTTGCACACTACTGTCTTTGGTGTTAGCACACTACTGTCTTTGGTGTTAGAACACTACTGTCTTTGGTGTTAGAACACTACTGTCTTTGTTGTTAGCACACTACTGTCTTTGTTGTTAGAACACTACTGTCTTTGTTGTTAGCACACTACTGTCTTTGGTGTTAGCACACTACTGTCTTTGGTGTTAGCACACTACTGTCTTTGGTGTTAGCACACTACTGTCTTTGGTGTTAGCACACTACTGTCTTTGTGGTTAACACACTACTGTCTTTGGTGTTAGCACACTACTGTCTTTGTTGTTAGAACACTACTGTCTTTGTTGTTAGCACACTACTGTCTTTGGTGTTAGCACACTACTGTCTTTGGTGTTAGCACACTACTGTCTTTGTGGTTAACACACTACTGTCTTTGGTGTTTGCACACTACTGTCTTTGGTGTTAGCACACTACTGTCTTTGGTGTTAGAACACTACTGTCTTTGGTGTTAGAACACTACTGTCTTTGTTGTTAGCACACTACTGTCTTTGGTGTTAGAACACTACTGTCTTTGGTGTTAGAACACTACTGTCTTTGTTGTTAGCACACTACTGTCTTTGTTGTTAGCACACTACTGTCTTTGGTGTTAGCACACTACTGTCTTTGGTGTTAGCACACTACTGTCTTTGGTGTTAGCACACTACTGTCTTTGGTGTTAGCACACTACTGTCTTTGTGGTTAACACACTACTGTCTTTGGTGTTAGCACACTACTGTCTTTGTTGTTAGAACACTACTGTCTTTGTTGTTAGCACACTACTGTCTTTGGTGTTAGAACACTACTGTCTTTGGTGTTAGAACACTACTGTCTTTGTTGTTAGCACACTACTGTCTTTGGTGTTAGAACACTACTGTCTTTGGTGTTAGAACACTACTGTCTTTGGTGTTAGAACACTACTGTCTTTGTTGTTAGCACACTACTGTCTTTGGTGTTAGCACACTACTGTCTTTGGTGTTAGAACACTACTGTCTTTGTTGTTAGCACACTACTGTCTTTGGTGTTAGCACACTACTGTCTTTGGTGTTAGCACACTACTGTCTTTGGTGTTTGCACACTACTGTCTTTGGTGTTAGCTCTTTGACCAAGACATTAATAGCCTATTTCCGGGATGAACACACCTGGTTCAACAAATTGACTCAGGTGTGTCAGACAGTGCAGGGTTAGAACAAAAACGTGCATGTTTTACTCGGTTCATTTGAGTATTTCTGGATGATATTATGCTCTGTCAAAGATTTTCTCTTTGACTCAGTTAGTAGCTGCAGCTCTGTTGATTCCCTGAAGGCCTACACTGCCACCTAGTGCCTGACAATTCATATCAACTACCACAACATGGACCAAAGTAGATGAGTACACAGAACTTTTGTATGGAGCTTTTGTAAAGGCACAAGTGGAACAAAACTGTCAACAAAGCCTAGTCTCATAGACTAGACGTAACATAGTAAATGTAAATCCGGGACACTCACATTTGCATCATATGTTAAAATTGGTTACATAAGACAGAAGGTTATTAGGGTGGTTGGTCATATAACACAAATGTCTAGCAACCCAAAGGATCCGTGTTTGAACGTCATCACAGACATCTTTGGAATTTTAACTGATTAGCGACTTTGCAACTACTTAGCATGCTAGCTAACCCTTCCCCTTTAAAACCTAACTCCTAGCCTAGCTAACTAACTAGCTAGCCGCCTAGCCACCATTAGCCACCAGGGCATTTGCATTAGGAAAATGTGGTGGTGGATATATTAACCGGTAACATTTGAATTTACAGGTGTTGACCTTATTAGGGCGTCCACCCACAGTGCTCAGAAAGACAGAAATCACATTTAGAATCACATTTAGAATATGGTCATTCAAATGAACAGAACAATGCAAGTGTAACCAGGTCGCAGTTGTAAATGAGAACTTGGCCTACCTGGTTAAATAAAGGTGAAATAAAAAAATAAAAAATAACGATGTAATTAAATTGTTAAATTCCTGCATAAAATGGGTATTATTCCACCTCCTGGTAGATTAGTGTGTTTACATTGTCTAATACATTTAGTGATAAACGTATGGGATTCTGGGTAATCCACAGCAGATTTGTGTAGAATTACTGTACATTAGCGATGTATGTTATTATTAACTTCTGTTGTTGGTTTGCCATCAAATAAGGTACTCTTTATATGTTATTTGTCAAATCTTTGTTTTCCATGTGGGATTTATGCTACAGTTCCCTCTTTGAAGTTGGTCGCTAACTGGAAAATGCATCTGCTTTAGGAGTGCTGTTTATAACCCATCGACTACTGACCATTCATCCAAACTGTGTGTGTCGCATCATTGCAGGTCATTTTATGACAAATGTATAAAGTATATGTTTTATAAACTCATGAGCACCAGCCAGTGTATTATCCTGGGTTTGTTAGTTTAGGAAAATATGTGGTACATTCTAGGTTTATTATATTTCTTCACCACCAGAGGGGGACATTGAGTCATTTTCAGGTTAATTTGACATTTTGAATAGTAAAATGGCTGATGGTTTATTTTGATGTTGTAAATATGAGATTATACACGGAAACGATGCATTTATTTTTATTATTAGGAATTGTTAAATCCACTATATGATCACAATGACTTTGATAGACATTTCGATTGTTTTTTTTGTTGTTAGTATATTATAGGGCAGATTTATGGAGAATTGCTGTGGGAGTGGTATTTATATCGCGTCGACTACTGATCATTCATCCATACTGTGTGTCCCATCATTGCAGCTTTGGAAATAAATTAACTATCCATCCATTTCTCCTTCCTGTGTTGACTCACTGACTTGAGGGACGGAACCAGGAAGGTCTCACAAGTGGAGAATGCAATGATGAGGTCCATCTTACCCGAATTCTGATGTGCACTTTGAAAGATGTTAAAATAACTGTCCGCGTTTACTTTTCCTCAGCCAACAAGACCAGTAACTAACAGCGAAATCACTAGCCTTTGTCAATCTACTATAGAAAAAAAAGTTTAGGCTACCTATTGTTGAGAATGAAATAGTCTATTCCAAACAGACTCTGGGACAGTTGTGAGATGATCGATCCCAAATTCATACAACCAGTAGGCAGGCGTAGGCTACGTTTTTTTTATTAAACGTAAAAAAGCAACGAGTCTGACGTAACAGATCAGAACGTTTTTTTATTTATTTTTTTATTTTACCTTTATTTAACCAGGTAGGCTAGTTGAGAACACCTTTATTTAACCAGGTAGGCTAGTTGAGAACACCTTTATTTAACCAGGTAGGCTAGTTGAGAACACCTTTATTTAACCAGGTAGGCTAGTTGAGAACACCTTTATTTAACCAGGTAGGCCAGTTGAGAACACCTTTATTTAACCAGGTAGGCCAGTTGAGAACACCTTTATTTAACCAGGTAGGCTAGTTGAGAACACCTTTATTTAACCAGGTAGGCCAGTTGAGAACACCTTTATTTAACCAGGTAGGCCAGTTGAGAACACCTTTATTTAACCAGGTAGGCCAGTTGAGAACACCTTTATTTAACCAGGTAGGCCAGTTGAGAACACCTTTATTTAACCAGGTAGGCCAGTTGAGAACACCTTTATTTAACCAGGTAGGCTAGTTGAGAACACCTTTATTTAACCAGGTAGGCCAGTTGAGAACACCTTTATTTAACCAGGTAGGCTAGTTGAGAACACCTTTATTTAACCAGGTAGGCCAGTTGAGAACACCTTTATTTAACCAGGTAGGCCAGTTGAGAACACCTTTATTTAACCAGGTAGGCCAGTTGAGAACACCTTTATTTAACCAGGTAGGCTAGTTGAGAACACCTTTATTTAACCAGGTAGGCTAGTTGAGAACACCTTTATTTAACCAGGTAGGCTAGTTGAGAACACCTTTATTTAACCAGGTAGGCTAGTTGAGAACACCTTTATTTAACCAGGTAGGCTAGTTGAGAACACCTTTATTTAACCAGGTAGGCTAGTTGAGAACACCTTTATTTAACCAGGTAGGCTAGTTGAGAACACCTTTATTTAACCAGGTAGGCCAGTTGAGAACACCTTTATTTAACCAGGTAGGCTAGTTGAGAACACCTTTATTTAACCAGGTAGGCCAGTTGAGAACACCTTTATTTAACCAGGTAGGCCAGTTGAGAACACCTTTATTTAACCAGGTAGGCCAGTTGAGAACACCTTTATTTAACCAGGTAGGCCAGTTGAGAACACCTTTATTTAACCAGGTAGGCCAGTTGAGAACACCTTTATTTAACCAGGTAGGCTAGTTGAGAACACCTTTATTTAACCAGGTAGGCCAGTTGAGAACACCTTTATTTAACCAGGTAGGCCAGTTGAGAACACCTTTATTTAACCAGGTAGGCAAGTTGAGAACAAGTTCTCATTTACAATTGCGACCTGGCCAAGATAAAGCAAAGCAGTTCGACAGATAAAACGACACAGAGTTACACATGGAGTAAAACAAACATACAGTCAATAATACAGTATAAACAAGTCTATATACAATGTGAGCAAATGAGGTGAGAAGGGAGGTAAAGGCAAAAAAGGCCATGATGGCAAAGTAAATACAATATAGCAAGTAAAATACTGGAATGGTAGTTTTGCAATGGAAGAATGTGCAAAGTAGAAATAAAAAAATAATGGGGTGCAAAGGAGCAAAATAAATAAATAAATAAAAATTAAATACAGTTGGGAAAGAGGTAGTTGTTTGGGTAGCTTAAAAAGTTGATAAACTATTATTTCTTCACATTATAAAGCACTGCAATGCACACAAGCAGTGCGCTACATGCAAATGTTTGCAATTAGCAGGAAAATACCTGTTGTCAAAAGGCCACTTTCTTATGACAGTTTCACGTGACAGAGATTTCCATTAGTAATTTAGAGAGGAGATCTAATAGGCTTTTTACATTTACTTTTATTTAACTCAAGTCAAGTCTGTTAATAAAAACAAATGATTATTTTACAATGATGGCCTACCCCGCCCAAACCCTCCCCTAAACCGGACGATGCTGGGCCAATTGTGCACCGCCTTATGGGACTCCCCATCAGGGCCGGTTGTGATACAGCCCTTGATCGAACCAGGGTCTGTAGTGACTCCTCTAGCACTAAGATACAGCTCTCCTGCTGTCGGGCATATTTTCCAGTCAAAGGCTCTGTATCTGTATGTTGTACATGTGTGATAAGATACGTCAACGAATATACTGTACACAAGTGCCAATTTATTTCCACTAAATTATTCAAATTAACTATAGACCGATACGCCTGACCAGTCAAATGTATTTACATTGGCTGTTATTTACATCAATGAACAGGCTAAAAAATATATATATTTCACAATGGGATTTTTTTTTTTTTCAGAATTAATCCACAAATAAATAAATACCATACAAAACGTAACATATTTTACTAATTGCTGTGTCTCGGATTTACATTTAATATGTCAAGTCTTCCTCTGACTCCAGGGGTAGTCTAGCAACCCAAAGGTTGCATTTTCAAATGTCATCATGGACAACTTTAGCATTTTAGCTAATTAGCAACTACTTTTTAGCTACTTTGTAACTACTTAGCATGCTAGCTAACCCTTCCCCTAACTCTAGCCGTTTAACTTTACTCCTAAACCTAACCCCTAGCATGCTAGCTAACCCTTTCCCTAACTCTAGCCGTTTAACTTTACTCCTAAACCTAACCCCTAGCATGCTAGCTAACCCTTTCCCTAACTCTAGCCGTTTAACCTTAATCCTAAACCTAACCCCTAGCACCTAGCTAACGTTAGCCACATTAAATTGGAGTTCGTAACATATCAGACAAAATTAATGAAGGACATCCACAAATTAATACATACCATATGAAACATAACATATCATATTATACTGAACAAAAATGTCAATGCAACATGCAACAATTTCAAAGATTTGACTGATTTACAGTTCTTATAAGGAAATCAGTCCATTTAAATGAATGAATTAGGCCCTAGTCTGACTTTCACATGACTGGACATGTGGTGGGGGGCCCATTCGGTGGGCCCTCAGACGTTCCCGCAGGTGAAGAAGCAGGATGTGGAGATCCTGATTTGCACGTGGTCTGCGGTTGTGAGGCTGGTTGGACGTACTGCCAAATTCTCTAAAACTACATTGGAGGTGGCTTATACATGCCTTATACCGTGCTTCTACACCTGCATTGCTTGCTGTTTGGGGTTTTAGGCTGGGTTTCTGTACAGCACTTTGAGATATCAGCTGATGTACGAAGGGCTATATAAATCAATTTGATTTGATTTGCTTATGGTAGAGAAATGAACATTCAATTCTCTGGCAACAGCTCTGGCGGACATTCCTGCAGTCAGCATGCCAATATGCACGCGTCCTCAAAACTTGAAAGATCTGTGGGATTTGTGTTGTGTGACAAAACTGCTCATTTTAAAGTGGCCTTTTGTTGTCCCCAGCTCAAGGTACACCTGTGTAATGAGCATGCTGTTTAATCAGCTTCTTGATATGCCACAACTGTAAAGTGGATGGATTATCTTGGCAATGGAGAAATGCTCACTAACAAGGATGTAAACGAATTTGTGCAAAACATTTTAGAGAAATATGGAACATATCGGGGATCTTTTATTTCAGCTCACGAAACATGGGACCAACACTTTACATCTTGCGTTTATATTTTTTGTGCAGTTGTAGAAGCCAAAATATTAAATCTTCTGTCCCCTTGCACATCTCTGAGTCTCTAACATGCTGCATAGACTAGATCAGTAACGACAAAAAATCTCTGCTAATATCCCTTTTAAAAATTCAGTTCGGGTCCATATGACACTTCGTGACATATTCCACATGACTTCCAGAGTGCCGGCTGTCGCAGAGTTTAACCAAGACCAGTGCGTCATAGTCTCTCTTTCCCTCTAGCACCCCGAAAGAGAGGAACAACCGGCTGAGGCTGGGGATATAAAGAACCGCTATCATGGTAAGTCTATATAACATATTTTGACAAATTACAGCCATTAACAATGTTTGTCTTTCTTCTAAAAGCGACGGTTTTCAAATTAATATCATTTTTATTATTATTGTCGATGACGTATGCAGAATTTTAACAAATGGTTATCAAAAATGAAACGGAATGTATTAATTGCTTACTAGCCTAATAAGGATGCTGTGATTATTGAAAGCATGTCACACCGTTAACAAAATGTGTTATTCGTTCTACAAATCGAAGTAAAGCATGACCTATGTAATGTGACTAGGCTTATTTATCAACAAGACAATAAAGTCATCTGTGGAACTTGAATTAGTTGCTGCAGGCTAACTGAATACATTTGCTGTAAACAACACCTCGTCTCGTAGTGTTTCTTTTGAATTTAAATAGTGTTCTTTTCGGTAGGCTTCGGGCCTAATGTGCGTGCCAATGCAGGGGTACAGTCAGACAGAATACCATTACCCTCGGCCCCGTGTTATAAATAGCACAAGCACGCCGTTCCCTGAGATGGATGGCCGTATTAAAGTTTCACGTGCTCACATTGGGCAACGCTGCCTGCCCCTGTAGGCTAGACCCAGGCCCAGTTTACTACATGGGCTACAGGTAAGAACCAGTGTTGTCATTGTAAACAAATGCACCTGTTACAATGAAACCATGCAGGTGTACAAGCTGGGGTTATAGTGTCCTCTCTTAGATGCGTCATAGCCTATAGGTTACTGCAGCAAATGATTAGGCTATTGGCTTTGGAATTAATTTAACAATCCCCACCCCTCACCAGGTCAATTTTACAGTAGACCAGATCATTCTCCTCCCCAGGTACATTTTACAGTAGAGCAGATCTTACCCCCCCTCTCCAGGTACATTTTACAGTAGACCAGATCATTCTCCTCACCAGGTCAATTTTACAGTAGACCAGATCATTCTCCTCACCAGGTCAATTTTACAGTAGACCAGATCATTCTCCTCACCAGGTCAATTTTACTGTAGACCAGATCATTCTCCTCCCCAGGTACATTTTACTGTAGAGCAGATCATTCTCCTCCCATTCCCAGGTGAATTTTACAATAGACCAGATCTCACCTCCCCTTTCCAGGTGAATTTTACAAGACCAGATCACCTCCCCTTTCCAGGTGAATTTTACAATAGACCAGATCACCTCCCCTTTCCAGGTGAATTTTTACAAAAGACCAGATCTCACCTCCCCTTTCCAGGTGAATTTTACAATAGACCAGATCACCTCCCCTTTCCAGGTGAATTTTTACAAAAGATCAGATCTCACCTCCCCTTTCCAGGTGAATTTTACAGTAGACCAGATCCGTGCGATCATGGACAAGAAGTCCAACATCAGGAACATGTCTGTGATCGCCCATGTGGACCATGGGAAGTCCACTCTCACAGACTCCCTGGTGTGCAAGGCTGGCATCATCGCAGGCGCCCGGGCTGGTGAGACGCGTTTCACAGACACCAGGAAAGACGAGCAGGAGAGGTGCATCACCATCAAGTCAACGTATGTGTTTCCCTCAAGACAATATACCTCGTCCTCCTCAGAGAGTGTAATATACAAATGTTTTTAGTTTTTTTTACAACAATATGTCCCTTTTTCTCCTATAAGTGTGTAACCTTGTAAGGGTAATATTCTCTTAGGGAATCTGAGGTAGACCTACAAAACTAAGTTGTTCAACAAGCAACATGCATTTGAATTATTATTGACCACACCACAAATGACCTAAAATCCTATTCATTTATGAACCTAAAAGACCAATCTACTTAGAGATGCTTGACCTTATCCCTGGTATCCTGTACCCTAATATACCACTGTGTGAGAGTGATTGAGAGACAGACATTAAATGTACGATGGTCACAATGGTTACATGTCTCTTCCTCCCTCCCTCTCCCTCTTCCCTCCTCTCTTCCTCCCTCCCTCTCTCTCTTCCCTCCCTCCCTCTCTCTCTTCCCTCCCTCCCTCTCTCTCTTCCCTCCCTCCCTCTCTCTCTTCCCTCCCTCCCTCTCTTCCTCCCTGCAGAGCCATCTCTCTGTACTATGAATTGGCTGAGAATGACTTGGCCTTCATCAAACAGTGTAAGGATGGCTCTGGCTTCCTCATTAACCTCATAGACTCTCCCGGTCACGTGGACTTCTCCTCCGAGGTGACGGCTGCTCTCCGCGTCACTGACGGGGCACTAGTTGTAGTAGACTGCGTCTCAGGTATGACAAGGAAGGGGCTGATGGCGCCCTATTCCCTATATAGTGCACTGCTTGTGTCCAATATCCGAACAACTTTACGAGGCTCTGATCAGAAGTAGTGACTAGGGTGCTGTTTTGGACACAGTCTTGTAGTGTCCTGGCTGTAATGCATCCAATGCTTGGCTCGCTCACACCCCAGTAACAGCCCATGATGCTTAAAAGTTCAAGGTTATTTGGCCTTTATACATACATTAGAAATCTTACTCACAAGGACTCTCACATTGAGATATTATATAGAACTACAAATAGTGTGCACGTACTGTAACAGTATACAACTAAAGAACTACAAATAGTGTGCACGTACTGTAACGGTATATAACCAAAGAACTACAAATAGTGTGTATGTACTGGAACGGTATACAACTAAAGAACTACAAATAGTGTGCATGTACTGTAATGGTATACAACTAAAGAACTACAAATAGTGTGCACGTACTATAATGGTATACAACTAAAGAACTACAAATAGTGTGCACGTACTGTAATGGTATACAACGAAAGAACTACAAATAGTGTGCACGTACTATAATGGTATACAACTAAAGAACTACGAATAGTGTGCACGTACTGTAATGGTATACAACTAAAGAACTACAAATAGTGTGCACGTACTGTAACGGTATACAACTAAAGAACTACAAATAGTGTGCACGTACTGTAACAGTATACAACTAAAGAACTACAAATAGTGTGCACGTACTGTAACGGTATACAACTAAAGAACTACAAATAGTGTGCATGTACTGTAATGGTATACAACTAAAGAACTACAAATAGTGTGCACGTACTGTAATGGTATACAACGAAAGAACTACAAATAGTGTGCACGTACTATAATGGTATACAACTAAAGAACTACAAATAGTGTGCTGGAGGACCTCAGATACGAACACGTCAGGAATTGGAGGTCGCTCCGAACACTAAAATATTTGTAACTTTGAAATATACTTTTTTTTTAAATGTATTTTCTAACCATTTAGTCAAATATTGTTTTCAGATGATAAAAAACGACATTTACGTTGCTAGTTATTCTGGAGGGTAAGCAAAAGGATTATACCACATTTGGCAACACAACAATTATTTCACTATTTTTTAAATTTTTATATAGTATGACTTTGCTTATCACTGGTTTGTGACATTTTTATTTATTGTGCTTATGAATACTTTACAAATGCCCTATAAAGCCTTTATAAGTTGTGGTTTGTTTAGAGTAGGATCCCAGTTAGCAAACAACAATAGGTAGTACAACAGTCAACCATGATAGGCCTTTTATACATCATACTGTGGGTCCTTGAAAAGAGCTATATTAAATACCATTATTAAATAGTATAGCAATATTCGTATTTATTATACACGTGTATCATGACAGATTTGAACACTGACAAACTATACAACAAAAAATCTACTCCTTTACAGTTTCTGCCTACGGCCTTGTTGCAGCTTGCAAGCACCTTGATGAACTAATGCCCTTCTAAGGTGGTGCTGTACCAACCTCTCCCCTCCGTCGCAGGTGTGTGTGTTCAGACCGAGACAGTGCTGCGACAGGCCATCGCAGAGCGGATAAAGCCTGTTCTGATGATGAACAAGATGGACCGGGCGTTGCTGGAGCTGCAGCTGAAACCCGACGCCCTTTTTGCTACCTTCCAGCGCATCGTAGAGAACGTCAACGTCATCATCGCCACCTACGGAGAGGACGAGGGCGGGCCCATGGGCAGCATCATGGTCAGTGTGTAACGGTTCAGATGGTACGGTCAGACCACAGGGTTCAGATGGTACGGTCAGACCACAGGGTTCAGATGGTACGGTCAGACCACAGGGTTCAGATGGTACGGTCAGACCACAGGGTTCAGATGGTACGGTCAGACCACAGGGTTCAGATGGTACGGTCAGACCACAGGGTTCAGATGGTACGGTCAGACCACAGGGTTCAGATGGTACGGTCAGACCACAGGGTTCAGAGGGTACGGACAGACCACTCCCCAGGGTTCAGATGGTATGGTCAGACCACAGGGTTCAGATGGTACGGTCAGACCACAGGGTTCAGATGGTACGGTCAGACCACAGGGTTCAGATGGTACGGTCAGACCACAGGGTTCAGATGGTACGGTCAGACCACAGGGTTCAGATGGTACGGTCAGACCACAGGGTTCAGATGGTACGGTCAGACCACAGGGTTCAGATGGTACGGTCAGACCACAGGGTTCAGAGGGTACGGACAGACCACTCCCCAGGGTTCAGATGGTATGGTCAGACCACAGGGTTCAGATGGTACGGTCAGACCACAGGGTTCAGATGGTACGGTCAGACCACAGGGTTCAGATGGTACGGTCAGACCACAGGGTTCAGATGGTACGGTCAGACCACAGGGTTCAGATGGTACGGTCAGACCACAGGGTTCAGATGGTACGGTCAGACCACAGGGTTCAGATGGTACGGTCAGACCACAGGGTTCAGATGGTACGGTCAGACCACAGGGTTCAGATGGTACGGTCAGACCACAGGGTTCAGATGGTACGGTCAGACCACAGGGTTCAGATGGTACGGTCAGACCACAGGGTTCAGATGGTACGGTCAGACCACAGGGTTCAGATGGTACGGTCAGACCACAGGGTTCAGATGGTACGGTCAGACCACAGGGTTCAGATGGTACGGTCAGACCACAGGGTTCAGATGGTACGGTCAGACCACAGGGTTCAGATGGTACGGTCAGACCACAGGGTTCAGATGGTACAGTCAGACCACAGGGTTCAGATGGTACGGTCAGACCACAGGGTTCAGATGGTACGGTCAGACCACAGGGTTCAGATGGTACGGTCAGACCACAGGGTTCAGATGGTACGGTCAGACCACAGGGTTCAGATGGTACGGTCAGACCACAGGGTTCAGATGGTACAGTCAGACCACAGGGTTCAGATGGTACGGTCAGACCACAGGGTTCAGAGGGTACGGACAGACCACTCCCCAGGGTTCAGATGGTACAGTCAGACCACTCCCCAGGGTTCAGATGGTACGGTAAGACCACAGGGTTCAGATGGTACAGTCAGACCACTCCCAGGGTTCAGATGGTACGATAAGACCACTCCCCAGGGTTCAGATGGTACGATAAGACCACTCCCCAGGGTTCAGATGGTACGATAAGACCACTCCCCAGGGTTCAGATGGTACGATAAGACCACTCCCCAGGGTTCAGATGGTACAGTCACACCACAGGGTTCAGATGGTACGGTCAGACCACAGGGTTCAGATGGTATGGTCAGACCACAGGGTTCAGATGGTACGGTCAGACCACAGGGTTCAGATGGTATGGTCAGAGCACTCCCCAGGGTTCAGATGGTACAGTCAGACCACTCCCCAGGGTTCAGATGGTACGATAAGACCACTCCCCAGGGTTCAGATGGTACAGTCAGACCACAGGGTTCAGATGGTACAGTCAGACCACAGGGTTCAGATGGTACAGTCAGACCACAGGGTTCAGATGGTACAGTCAGACCACAGGGTTCAGATGGTACAGTCAGACCACAGGGTTCAGATGGTACAGTCAGACCACAGGGTTCAGATGGTACAGTCAGACCACAGGGTTCAGATGGTACAGTCAGACCACAGGGTTCAGATGGTACGGTCAGACCACAGGGTTCAGATGGTACGGTCAGACCACAGGGTTCAGATGGTACAGTCAGACCACAGGGTTCAGATGGTACGGTCAGACCACAGGGTTCAGATGGTACGGTCAGACCACTCCACAGGGTTCAGATGGTACGGTCAGACCACTCCACAGGGTTCAGATGGTACGGTCAGACCACTCCACAGGGTTCAGATGGTACGGTCAGACCACTCCACAGGGTTCAGATGGTACGGTCAGACCACTCCACAGGGTTCAGATGGTACGGTCAGACCACTCCACAGGGTTCAGATGGTACGGTCAGACCACAGGGTTCAGATGGTACGGTCAGACCACTCCACAGGGTTCAGATGGTACGGTCAGACCACTCCACAGGGTTCAGATGGTACGGTCAGACCACAGGGTTCAGATGGTACAGTCAGACCACAGGGTTCAGATGGTACGGTCAGACCACAGGGTTCAGATGGTACGGTCAGACCACAGGGTTCAGATGGTACGGTCAGACCACAGGGTTCAGATGGTACGGTCAGACCACAGGGTTCAGATGGTACAGTCAGACCACAGGGTTCAGATGGTACGGTCAGACCACAGGGTTCAGATGGTACAGTCAGACCACAGGGTTCAGATGGTACAGTCAGACCACAGGGTTCAGATGGTACAGTCAGACCACAGGGTTCAGATGGTACAGTCAGACCACAGGGTTCAGATGGTACAGTCAGACCACAGGGTTCAGATGGTACAGTCAGACCACAGGGTTCAGATGGTACAGTCAGACCACTCCCCAGGGTTCAGATGGTACAGTCAGACCACTCCCCAGGGTTCAGATTGTACGATAAGACCACTCCACAGGGTTCAGAGGGTACGATAAGTTCACTCCAGAGCTCAAAATGGTTTCACTTGGTCCCTGAAATGCAAAAGAAATACTCGGTGGGGCAACTGGCTAGTATGTTACGTGTATGTTTGTAAGTATGTTAAAAGTGGGCAGTCACGTGTGTTTGCAAAGCAGAGGACCACTAGTTCGATCCCCTTAATGTGTCTGTTCCGTGTTTCCCTGTGTAGGTGGACCCAATGGTGGGCACAGTGGGTTTCGGCTCGGGTCTCCACGGCTGGGCCTTCACTCTGAAGCAGTTTGCTGAGATGTACGTGGCCAAGTTCACAGCCAAGGGAGACCAAAAGACAGAGATGAACCCAGAGGAGCGCTGCAAGAAGGTGGAGGACATGATGAAGAAACTGTGGGGAGAAAAGTGAGTGGAGGAGAGAGGAGAGAGAAAGGAGGAGAGGAGAGGGAGAGGAGAGAGAAAGGAGGAGAGGGAGAGGAGAGAAAAGGGAGGAGGAGAGGAGAGAAATGAGGAGAGAGAGGGGGAGAGGAGAGAAAGGAGGAGGAGAGGGGAGAGAAGGAGGAGAGAGAGGGAGATGAGGAGATAGGGAGGAGAGGGAGAGAAAGAGGAGAGAGAGAGAGGAGAGGAGAGAGTGTTGGAGAGCACTTCAGTGGATGATTCTGGGTCAGTTTTCCAGACACAGGTTAAGCCTGGTCCTGACTAAAAAGCCAACTCAATGGAGATTCTCCTTTGAAAAAGGACCCGGCTTAACCTGTGTCCAGCAATGACTCCAGAGGACAGTGCAGTTGATGATCACGTCTGTTTCTCCAGGTTCTTCGATCCGTCATGTGGTAAATTCAGTAAATCAGCCACCAACGCTGCTGGGGAAAAGCTCCCACGTACATTCTGCCAACTCGTCCTGGATCCCATCTTTAAGGTTTGTTTATGCCAAAGATCTAAGATTGATTATATATGACTGGAGTTTTTTTTTTTTCGTTGGGTGTAGCACACACATCTGAAATAAATAAATGTGACATTCACATTCATCTTGTTTTGACCAAAGGTGTTCGATGCCATCATGAATTTTAACAAAGAGACTGCCGATAAGCTGATTAAGAAACTGGATGTGAAGCTCGATGCTGATGACAAGGAGAAAGAGGGGAAACCACTGCTGAAGGTATGTCACCACTTCAGAAATGTTGTGTGGAGAAATTAGCCATTAAATCCAAGACTGACCAGGGTCGTGTTCAGTCGGAACGAAATTGGATAAAACTGAGTGAAACTGAGAGAGATACTAACTACCTAAACTTGTGTAATAAATTGTCTATATATTTTTTTGAAGACATTTTGTACCAGTGTACCCTACTGAACATCCCTGGCATACCCTACTGAACATCCCTGGTATACTCTACTGAACATCCCTGGTATACCCTACTGAACATCCCTGGTATACCCTACTGAACATACCGGGCTTACCCTACTGAACATACCGGGCTTACCCTACTGAACATACCGGGCTTACCCTACTGAACATACCGGGCTTACCCTACTGAACATACCGGGCTTACCCTACTGAACATACCGGGCTTACCCTACTGAACATACCGGGCTTACCCTACTGAACATCCCTGGCTTACCCTACTGAACATCCCTGGCTTACCCTACTGAACATCCCTGGCTTACCCTACTGAACATCCCTGGTATACCCTACTGAACATACTGGTATACCCTACTGAACATCCCTGGTATACCCTACTGAACATCCCTGGTATACCCTACTGAACATCCCTGGTATACCCTTACTGAACATCCCTGGTATATCCTACTGAACATACCGGCATACCCTACTGAACATACCGGGCATACCCTACTGAACATACCGGGCTTACCCTACTGAACATCCCTGGTATACCCTACTGAACATCCCTGGTATACCCTACTGAACATCCCTGGTATACCCTACTGAACATACTGGTATACCCTACTGAACATCCCTGGTATACCCTACTGAACATCCCTGGTATACCCTACTGAACATCCCTGGTATACCCTACTGAACATCCCTGGTATACCCTACTGAACATCCCTGGTATACCCTACTGAACATCCCTGGTATACCCTACTGAACATCCCTGGTATATCCTACTGAACATACCGGCATACCCTACTGAACATACCGGGCTTACCCTACTGAACATCCCTGGTATACCCTACTGAACATCCCTGGTATACCCTACTGAACATCCCTGGTATACCCTACTGAACATCCCTGGTATACCCTACTGAACATCCCTGGTATACCCTACTGAACATCCCTGGTATACCCTACTGAACATACTGGTATACCCTACTGAACATACCGGCATACCCTACTGAACATACCGGCATACCCTACTGAACATACCGGCATACCCTACTGAACATACCGGCATACCCTACTGAACATACTGGTATACCCTACTGAACATCCCTGGTATACCCTACTGAACATCCCTGGTCCATAGAGATGCAGTATAATGTTGTATTTCATCGTCCCCCAGGCGGTGATGCGCCGCTGGCTGCCAGCGGGGGACGCTCTGCTCCAGATGATCACCATCCACCTGCCCTCCCCCGTTACGGCTCAGAGGTACCGCTGTGAGCTGCTCTACGAGGGGCCTGGCGACGACGAGGCCGCTATGGGTGAGTTTGTAGACTGGTGCGCCTGTCTAGCCTGGTGGTGGTGGTAGCAGCTGTAGTAGCAGTAGTAGCAGTAGTAGTAGCAGTAGTACCAGTAGCAGTATCAGTAGTAGTAGCATTAGTCTTAGTAGCAACAGTAGTAGCAGTAGTATCAGTAGTAGTAGCATCAGTCGTAGTAGCAACAGTAGTAGCAGTAGTATCAGTAGTAGTAGTATCAGTAGCAATATCAGTAGTAGCAACAGTAGTAGTAGTATCAGTAGTAGTAGTAGTATCAGAGGTAGCAGTAGTAGTAGCAGCAGCCGTATTAGTAGTAGCAGCAACAGTAGTAGCAGTAGTAGTAGTAGTAGAAGTAGCAGCAGCAACAGTAGTAGTAGTAGCAGCCATAGTAGTAGTAGCAGCAGCAGCAGTAGTAGCAGTAGTAGTAGTAGTAGTAGTAGTAGTAGTAGTAGTAGTAGTAGTAGTAGTAGTAGCAGCAACAGTAGTAGTAGTAGCAGCAACAGTAGTAGTAGCAGCAGCAGCAGTAGTAGTAGCAGCAACAGTAGTAGTAGTAGTAGTAGTAGTAGTAGTAGTAGTAGCAACAGTAGTAGCAGTAGTAGTAGTAGCAGCAACAGTAGTAGCAGTAGTAGTAGTAGTAGTAGCAGCAACAGTAGTAGTAGCAGCAACAGTAGTAGTAGTAGCAGCAACAGTAGTAGTAGCAGCAGCAGCAGTAGTAGTAGCAGCAGCAGCAGTAGTAGTAGCAGCAACAGTAGTAGTAGTAGTAGTAGTAGTAGTAGTAGTAGTAGCAACAGTAGTAGCAGTAGTAGTAGTAGCAGCAACAGTAGTAGCAGTAGTAGTAGTAGTAGTAGCAGCAACAGTAGTAGCAGTAGTAGTAGTAGTAGTAGCAGCAGCAACAGTAGTAGCAGTAGTAGTAGTAGCAGCAGCAACAGTAGTAGTAGCAGCAGCAACAGTAGTAGTAGCAGCAGCCGTAGTAGTAGTAGCAGCAACAGTAGTAGCAGTAGTAGTAGTAGTAGTAGTAGCAGCAACAGTAGTAGCAGTAGTAGTAGTAGTAGTAGCAGCAGCAACAGTAGTAGTCGTAGTGGTGGTGGGGTAGCAGTAGTAGTAGCAACAGTAGCAGCAGTAGCTGTAGTAGTAGTAGTAGTAGCAGTAGTAGTAGCAGTAGCTGTAGTAGCAGTGGTGGTGGGGTAGCAATAGTAGTAGCAGCAGTAGTAGTAGCAGCAGTAGCTGTAGTAGTAGCAGTAGCAGTAGTAGCAGTAGCTGCAGTAGCAGTAGTAGTAGTAGCAGTAGTAGTAGTAGTAGTAGCTGTAGTAGCAGTAGTAGCAGTAGTAGTAGTAGCTGTAGTAGCAGTAGTAGCAGTAGTAGCAGTAGTAGTAGTAGTAGTAGCTGTAGTAGCAGTAGTAGCAGTAGTAGCAGTAGTAGTAGTAGTAGTAGCAGCAGTAGCAGCAGTAGCAGTAGTAGCAGCAGTAGCAGCAGTAGCAGTAACTGGTGTTTCAGTCTGACTGTTGTACTGGTCCCTGTGAACAACAAGTCCACAGTGGGTGAGTCAGTCCAGCCTGCTAGTAGTATGAAGGGCCCAGGGACGAAGAGTCCACAATGGGCGAGTCAGAGTCTAGCCTGGTGCTTCAGTTCATTTGTACATTAGACAATTCTCTCTCTTTCTTTGTTCTTCGTAATACCAAAAGTCTTGCCAACAGCCAAACAATAGAAGAGCTGGCTACATCACCAGACTACGGTGAATCAGGGGGAGACGCTTAACTACCCAGATCCCAGTTCAGATTCTCAACCTTCTCCCGAAAATCATACATCCCCTGATCGCCCTCCCTCTTAACCCTCCCAGGCATTAAGAACTGCGACCCCAAAGCTCCCTTGATGATGTACATTTCCAAGATGGTGCCCACCAGCGACAAGGGTCGCTTCTACGCCTTCGGCCGCGTGTTCTCCGGTATGGTGGCCACGGGGCAGAAGGTTCGCATCATGGGACCCAACTACACTCCTGGGAAGAAGGAGGACCTGTATCTTAAACCCATTCAGAGGTACACGGAGCTAGAATACATACATGTCCTATTTACCAGCTCAAACACAGGAGGGTTGCTCAACCAAATGAGGATCTTTTGTGTCCAAATGTATATTGTAAGTAGAAATTGTGCACCAATATTTGAATTTTAAAAGCATGAAGTGTCCTTTTAATAGAGACCAAATGGAAAATTAAATAAATATATATTTTTTTAAATATGAATGAGCACTTGCTAAATTCAGCTTTTTTGGCATGTCCCTCTGTGACTTTTTAAAATCACTTTACCCCCACATTTCTCAGAGATTTCGCCATAATTGTAAAGCCCAACATATTGTGTTGCTTTGACAGTCATTTCTGGAGATTATTATTCATTTCATGTGATTTAGTGATGAATTAACTCTCGTTTTAATATGGTGAAACTATATGACTGTCCTATGGAACACGACTGGAGTGGTGTGTGTGTGACTGTCCTACGACAACTGTTTAGAAAATGTGAGGTGCTCTGACAAATTAAAATTATAACTGGTAGACTTCACTAAACTCTGCTGTGCTCCCTCTGACTCCCAGGACCATTCTGATGATGGGGCGCTACACAGAGCCCATTGAGGATGTGCCCTGCGGCAACATCGTGGGTCTGGTGGGAGTAGACCAATTCCTGGTGAAGACCGGGACCATCTCCACCTTCGAGCACGCCCACAACCTGAGGGTGATGAAGTTCAGCGTCAGTCCCGTGGTCAGGGTGGCGGTGGAGTGCAAGAACCCTGCTGACCTGCCCAAGCTGGTGGAAGGACTGAAACGCCTGGCCAAGTCTGACCCCATGGTCCAGGTATAATACTAGTCTGACCCCATGGTCCAGGTACAATACTAGTCTGACCCCTTGTTCCAGGTACAATACTAGTCTGACCCCATGGTCCAGGTACAATACTAGTCTGACCCCTTAGTCCAGGTACAATACTAGTCTGACCCCATGGTCCAGGTATAATACTAGTCTGACCCCATGGTCCAGGTATAATACTAGTCAGACCCCATGGTCTAGGTACAGTACTGGTCTGACCCCTTGGTCCAGGTACAATACTAGTCTGACCTCATGGTCCAGGTACAATACTAGTCTGACCCCTTGGTCCAGGTACAATACTAGTCTGACCCCATGGTCCAGGTACAATACCAGTCTGACCCTATGGTCCGGGTACAATACTATACTAGTCTGACCCCACGGTCCAGGTAAAATACTACTCTGACCCCATGGTCCAGGTACAATACTAGTCTGACCCCATGGTCCAGGTACAATACTAGTCTGACCCCATGGTCCAGGTACAATACTATACTAGTCTGACCCCTTGGTCCAGGTACAATACTAGTCTGACCCCTTGGTCCAGGTACAATACCAGTCTGACCCCATGGTCCAGGTACAATACTAGTCTGACCCCATGGTCCAGGTACAATACTAGTCTGACCCCATGGTCCAGGTACAATACTACTCTGACCCCATGGTCCAGGTACAATACTAGTCTGACCCCATGGTCCTGGTACAATACTAATCTGACCCCATGGTCCAGGTACAATACTGGTCTGACCCCATGGTCCAGGTATAATACTATACTAGTCTGACCCCATGGTCCAGGTACAATACTAGTCTGACCCCATGGTCCTGGTACAATACTAGTCTGACCCCATGGTCCAGGTACAATACTAGTCTGACCCCATGGTCCAGGTATAATACTAGTCTGACCCCATGGTCCAGGTATAATACTATACTAGTCTGACCCCATGGTCCAGGTACAATACTAGTCTGACCCCATGGTCCAGGTATAATACTATACTAGTCTGACCCCATGGTCCAGGTACAATACTAGTCTGACCCCATGGTCCAGGTATAATACTAGTCTGACCCCATGGTCCAGGTATAATACTAGTCTGACCCCATGGTCTAGGTACAGTACTGGTCTGACCCCTTGGTCCAGGTACAATACTAGTCTGACCCCTTGGTCCAGGTATAATACTAGTCTGACCCCATGGTCCAGGTATAATACTAGTCTGACCCCATGGTCTAGGTACAGTACTGGTCTGACCCCTTGGTCCAGGTACAATACTAGTCTGACCCCATGGTCCAGGTACAATACTAGTCTGACCCCACGGTCCAGGTAAAATACTACTCTGACCCCATGGTCCAGGTACAATACTAGTCTGACCCCATGGTCCAGGTACAATACTAGTCTGACCCCATGGTCCAGGTATTATACTAGTCTGACCCCATGGTCCAGGTATAATACTATACTAGTCTGACCCCATGGTCCAGGTACAATACTAGTCTGACCCCATGGTCCAGGTATAATACTAGTCTGACCCCATGGTCCAGGTATAATACTAGTCTGACCCCATGGTCTAGGTACAGTACTGGTCTGACCCCTTGGTCCAGGTACAATACTAGTCTGACCCCTTGGTCCAGGTACAATACTAGTCTGACCCCATGGTACAGGTACAATACCAGTCTGACCCCATGGTCCGGGTACAATACTATACTAGTCTGACCCCACGGTCCAGGTAAAATACTACTCTGACCCCATGGTCCAGGTACAATACTAGTCTGACCCCATGGTCCAGGTACAATACTAGTCTGACCCCATGGTCCAGGTATTATACTAGTCTGACCCCATGGTCCAGGTATAATACTATACTAGTCTGACCCCATGGTCCAGGTACAATACTAGTCTGACCCCATGGTCCAGGTACAATACTATACTAGTCTGACCCCTTGGTCCAGGTACAATACTAGTCTGACCCCATGGTCCAGGTACAATACTAGTCTGACCCCATGGTCCAGGTACAATACTAGTCTGACCCCATGGTCCAGGTACAATACTAGTCTGACCCCATGGTCCAGGTACAATACTAGTCTGACCCCATGGTCCAGGTACAATACTAGTCTGACCCCATGGTCCAGGTACAATACTAGTCTGACCCGATGGTCCAGGTACAATACTAGTCTGACCCCATGGTCCAGGTATAATACTAGTCTGACCCCATGGTCCAGGTACAATACTAGTCTGACCCCTTGGTCCAGGTACAATACTAGTCTGACCCCATGGTCCAGGTACAATACCAGTCTGACCCCATGGTCCAGGTACAATACCAGTCTGACCCCATGGTCCAGGTACAATACTATACTAGTCTGACCCCTTGGTCCAGGTACAATACTAGTCTGACCCCTTGGTCCAGGTACAATACCAGTCTGACCCCATGGTCCAGGTACAATACTTCTCTGACCCCATGGTCCAGGTACAATACTAGTCTGACCCCTTGGTCCAGGTACAATACCAGTCTGACCCCATGGTCCAGGTACAATACTACTCTGACCCCATGGTCCAGGTACAATACTAGTCTTACCCCATGGTCCTGGTACAATACTAATCTGACCCCATGGTCCAGGTACAATACTAGTCTGACCCCATGGTCCAGGTATTATACTAGTCTGACCCCATGGTCCAGGTATAATACTATACTAGTCTGACCCCATGGTCCAGGTACAATGCTAGTCTGACCCCATGGTCCAGGTATAATACTAGTCTGACCCCATGGTCCAGGTATAATACTATACTAGTCTGACCCCATGGTCCAGGTATAATACTAGTCTGACCCCATGGTCCAGGTATAATACTAGTCTGACCCCATGGTCCAGGTATAATACCAGTCTGACCCCATGGTCCAGGTACAATACCAGTCTGACCCCATGGTCCAGGTATAATACTAGTCTGACCCCATGGTCCAGGTATAATACTAGTCTGACCCCATGGTCCAGGTATAATACTAGTCTGACCCCATGGTCCAGGTACAATACTAGTCTGACGCCCATGGTCCAGGTACAATACCAGTCTGACCCCATGGTCCAGGTATAATACTAGTCTGACCCCATGGTCCAGGTATAATACTAGTCTGACCCCATGGTCCAGGTACAATACTAGTCTGACCCCATGGTCCAGGTATAATACTAGTATGACCCCTTGGTCCAGGTACAATACTAGTCTGACCCCATGGTCCAGGTACAATACCAGTCTGACCCCATGGTCCAGGTATAATACTATACTAGTCTGACCCCACGGTCCAGGTATAATACTATACTAGTCTGACCCCATGGTCCAGGTATAATACTATACTAGTCTGACCCCATGGTCCAGGTACAATACCAGTCTGACCCCATGGTCCAGGTATAATACTAGTCTGACCCCATGGTCCAGGTATAATACCAGTCTGACCCCATGGTCCAGGTATAATACTAGTCTGACCCCATGGTCCAGGTATAATACTAGTCTGACCCCATGGTCCAGGTACAATACTAGTCTGACCCCATGGTCCAGGTACAATACTAGTCTGACCCCATGGTCCAGGTACAATACTAGTCTGACCCCATGGTCCAGGTACAATACTAGTCTGACCCCATGGTCCAGGTATAATACCAGTCTGACCCCATGGTCCAGGTATAATACTAGTCTGACCCCATGGTCCAGGTACAATACTAGTCTGACCCCATGGTCCAGGTACAATACTAGTCTGACCCCATGGTCCAGGTATAATACCAGTCTGACCCCATGGTCCAGGTATAATACTAGTCTGACCCCATGGTCCAGGTACAATACTAGTCTGACCCCATGGTCCAGGTACAATACTAGTCTGACCCCATGGTCCAGGTATAATACCAGTCTGACCCCATGGTCCAGGTATAATACCAGTCTGACCCCATGGTCCAGGTACAATACTAGTCTGTTCGAGATGCAGGGAAACGGTGTGGTTTAGAGATGCAGGGAAATAGTGGTGTTTATGTGTCTTTGTCCTGTCTCTCTGTGTGGCAGTGCATCATTGAGGAGTCTGGAGAACACATCGTAGCTGGAGCTGGGGAGCTTCATCTGGAGATCTGCCTGAAGGATCTGGAGGAGGACCACGCTGGGATCCCCCTAAAGGTTGGGAAGATATTGACTTACTGCATTGTACAGGAATGCTTTTCAAAAAGGATGAAATTTGTAACCTTTGAATATTGAGTGAAAAAACTGAATCCTCTTCATACTTCTCCCAGAAATCTGACCCTGTGGTGTCTTACCGCGAGACCGTAGCCGAGGATTCAGACCAGGTCTGCCTGTCCAAGTCCCCTAACAAACATAACCGTCTATACATGAAGGCCCGGCCCTTCCAGGATGGTCTGGCGGAGGATATCGATAAGGGGGACGTGAGCTCCAGACAGGAACTGAAGACCAGGGCTCGCTACCTGACTGAGAAGTACGAGTGGGAGGTGACAGAGGCCCGCAAGATCTGGTGTTTCGGCCCCGACGGGACGGGACCCAACATCCTGACGGACGTTACCAAGGGAGTGCAGTACCTCAACGAGATCAAGGACAGCGTGGTGGCAGGGTTCCAGTGGGCCTCCAAGGAGGTGAGCAGACGCCAGCAGGGCTGGGGGGGTCAAGTCCCTTTAGCACCAACTTTTAGAACCAGAGAACCCCACCACCACTGACAGGCTCTTAGAACCAGAGAACCCCACCACCACTGACAGGCTCTGAGAACCCCACCACCACTGACAGGCTCTTAGAACCAGAGAACCCCACCACCACTGACAGGCTCTGAGAACCCCACCACCACTGACAGGCTCTTAGAACCAGAGAACCCCACCACCACTGACAGGCTCTCAGAACCAGAGAACCCCACCACTAACTCTGAGAACCAGAAAACTACACCACCACTGAAAAACGTTCTCTTTCACAGGGTGTCCTGTGTGAGGAGAACATGAGGGGGATACGTTTCGACGTCCATGATGTGACGCTGCATGCGGATGCCATCCACAGAGGGGGCGGGCAGATCATCCCCACGGCACGCCGAGTCATCTACGCCTCTCAGCTCACAGCTCAGCCACGACTCATGGAGCCAGTCTACCTGGTCGAGATCCAGGTGAGTCATCTCCGCCTCTCAGCTCAGTCACGACTTATAGAATCAGTCTACCTGATCCAGATGAGTCAACTACACCTCTCAGGTCAGTCACGACTTTTAGAACCAGTCTACCTGATCCAGATCCAGGTAAGTCGACGTGGAACTCAGAAGTGAGATTCAAAATCAGAATCTTCTTTATACTTCCAAGTACATTTACATGTACCAGGAATTTGACCTGGTGAGATGGTGCTAACAACCATAACAGAATATACAGACAGAATAGTAAGGGATGTTCAACCTTTCCTGAGTCCTGAGGGGTATCCGATGAATCAAGCTAGATCTACTCTGGGTTTTCTAAAGCTAGCCGGTCTTCAGTGAGCTTCACATTCCAGCTCAGACTTCAACCATACTACGACCGTGGATATTGATCGTCCGCCTGCCGCTAACCCCAGCAGGCCTTGTTACTGTGCATGACGCACGCCAAACGCTTCATTGAGACAATGCTGAATCAATTAAATGGGGAAATCAGTGATGTTTTCATTTGTGCCCGAAATCAAATTCAGTAGACTATGGTGTGTAATAGGCTTTTACAGGTGTATTCTTTTGGGACTCCCGAGTGGCACAGCGGTCTAAGGCACTGCTTAGCTTGAGCCGTCACTACGGTCATATCCGTATTCACAGTCATGCGAAATCCATAAATTAGAGCCAAATATTTCAATTGACTGGGGTTCCTTTATATAAACTGTAACTCAGTAAAATCTTAGAAAATGTTGTGTGTTTAAAAAATATATTTTTAGTTGAGTGTATTTCAACTTACCGTTCTTCCTGCAGTGTCCAGAGCACGTTGTTGGAGGGATCTACGGTGTGCTGAACAGAAAGAGAGGCATGGTATTTGAGGAGTCGCAGGTCGCTGGAACACCCATCTTCATCGTGAAGGCTTTCCTTCCAGTCAACGAATCGTTTGGTGAGTTCATCACGCTTTCCAACGAAACATTTCAACACTGAATGTAAAAAGATAGCCCAGTCAATTCATAATTTGGTACGTTCATCACATCTTCCAACAACCCATTTCACCAAAACAATGAATGGAAACAACATTTAAAAAGAAACAATTAAAATGTAACTTTTCTAAAATATATATATATTCTATAACTAAAAAGACTAATTTAGTAGGGCAAGGACAATACCACAATACTTGTTAGTAGTGTAACGACCCTGGGTTTATAAGCGCGGATATCGACTCTGCCGCTGCCGCTTGAGCATGCTCGATAGCGCGCTGGACTTCGGGGTCGAGGGTTCGAGACGTGCTCCCTGCCTGTTTCGTCACAGTATCGCGGGCAAGGAAACAAAACACAAAGTGGATTTAACTTCTTTAGGAAAACAACCATCCAGTCACGTGTATTTATTTTCCAAGCTATCACAAAATATTTTACATACAGCTGGGTTTTTTTTTTTTAAAGGACCAAAAGAGTTTTCCATGGAAAAAATATCACTATACTGGTACAATCACAGCCTTTATGAAAAGGATTAGCTCTTTAACAAGTAAAACAATGTATTCGGTCAGGATAGGAACGTAACATAAGAAATAGGAGTCAACCAACTAGTTACAGATAAGCATGACAAAACAACACAGACCTCTGGTTGTTTATGAATATTTTATTTGTTATCCCCCCCCCCCCCCCCCGATGTCGTTAGGTTTCACAGCGGACCTGAGATCCAACACAGGTGGCCAGGCCTTCCCCCAGTGTGTGTTCGACCACTGGCAGATCCTGCCCGGGGACCCCTTCGACGAGACCAGTCGGCCATGGCAAGTAGTGGCAGACACCCGCAAACGCAAAGGCCTCAAAGAAGGCATCCCTTCCCTGGACAACTTCCTGGATAAACTGTGATCGTCTGTGATTGGACTGCTGCTTCCTAGTGCAATTTAATGATCATAGCACCCTAATGTGGAAATGTATAAAATAAAAATAGCCAAACCACAATAACAACAATACACTGTATTATAACTAGAAACGGTATGAGGGGGGAAAGTTGACTAATACAGGTATTTTAAAAAAATGCTGCTTTATTGTTTTAAGTCTGAGATCCTGACAGCAAATAAAAAATGAGCACCTTGTTGTTTGTTTGTTTGTTTGTTTGCATCACGATGGCACGGCGAAACAAGAGCATCCTTTACCCACAGCGAAACAAGAGGAGCATCCTTTACCCACAGCGAAACAAGAGGAGCATCCTTTACCCACAGCGAAACAAGAGGAGCATCCTTTACCCACAGCGAAACAAGCGGAGCATCCTTTACCCAAAGCGAAACAAGAGGAGCATCCTTTACCCACAGCGAAACAATAGGAGCATCCTTTACCCACAGTGAAACAAGAGGAGCATCCTTTACCCACAGCGAAACAAGAGGAGCATCCTTTACCCACAGCGAAACAAGCGGAGCATCCTTTACCCAAAGCGAAACAATAGGAGCATCCTTTACCCATAGCGAAACAATAGGAGCATCCTTTACCCACAGCGAAACAAGCAGAGCAGCCTTTACCCACAGTGAAACAAGAGGAGCATCCTTTAACTACAATAAAATATTAAATATCTATTCCCTTAAATTTAAGTTTGGAAAATACTTCAGGTTCCATTTTAAAACATTAACCTAACTTAATGTAATTCCTAACATTTTAGTGGGTAGGTCCCCTTTCCCTAAGCAACTCATACAAGGTTGAGGGCCAACATATCATTCTACACTTTAAAAACTGCAGCACTAATTGCCTTAGCTAATTTATCTAGAGTTTTGTACATTAAATAAAATACACTATTTCAGGCCCTGATTGCTTTTTTTTGCTACGTTCGACAAAGGCTCAATTGACAACTTCGCATTACATTTGGTTCTGTGAAAACATCCTGCTTAACCTTCAAATGTTCAAAAGCCGAGACTCGTGGGACGGAAACCATTTGGGGACATTAACTCATATACATGTTTACACACGGAACAAAAGGGGATCCTAATTAGATGGTACATACACAACAAGGTCCAACTAAATACAAAAACAGATTTCCAAAATGCTGAGAAAGATGGCATTTTTATAAACACTCAACGCTCTAGTTTGTATCACTTTTGATAATTTGTACAAAAAACTAAATGGTACCTCCAATTCATGGATCCACACACACAAATATCTCATTTCTAATGGTTCCATGTTTTAGATACACTTTCAACCGTGTACAGAGTCAGTAGATCTGGAAAACTCAGTATTATTGCTGTGACTGAAGGGGGAAACAAACCCCGCCCCCCATTGTCCCACTTCCTGCGGAATGCTTCCATGTCATCTCATCCAATTAAAAACAAATGTGAAGAACAGACTGGTAAAATCCCCTTCTCTTCCACAGGTCAGAATGTGTGGGGTGAGGCCAACTCAGTCAAAATAGGCTTTTGACTATTTGGGGGGGGGGGGGGGGGGGGGGGGGTCCGTCCTCTCTCCTCTGTGACCCGGAAACCGATGAGTGGTCAAGGCTATGTCAATTCGTTAGTAGCTGAACGGAAGAGTTTCCCTCCTCTCCTTGATAGTCACCTTTACCTCGAGGAAGGTCATGTGTATCCTTCCGGAGTCCTTCATGGAAGACTACTGAAACCTGCCCCCCCCCCTCCCCCCCCCTCCACTCTTTAAATCAAGCTTTCGTTTTGTCGTCGGAGAAAAAGGCATGAACATGTTTAAAATCTATCGTTGTAGCTAAAAATAAAAATAATAATGTCTTCCACAACTATCTTCATTTGTTTTTATCACCACGTTTTGGGATCCAACCTGTAGACGTCATTTCAGGACATTTTCACCCACATTCACTCTCCTCGCCGCCTCTCCTCCAATCACCTTTGACCTTTTTCAAAAGGAGGCGGGAGAGGACGTAGGAGCTGAGCAAATCCAATTGGGAAAAGACTACGGGTCCAACAGTCTCAACTATCTAAAAATGGCTTCCTCTCCTAGTTTTCCTTTCCTTCAATCAGCACGGGCACAGTAGGGGGAAAAAAGCAAATGTGTCCTAACTTCACTGGCAGACAGACAAAGGAAAGGAGACAAGTTAGCCTAGCTCTGGGATCTCCCTGTCCCATGGTGGCCTGTGGACATCGTCCAGGTCCAAAA
Source organism: Oncorhynchus kisutch (assembly GCF_002021735.2). Lineage (NCBI taxonomy): Eukaryota > Metazoa > Chordata > Actinopteri > Salmoniformes > Salmonidae > Oncorhynchus > Oncorhynchus kisutch. The sequence goes on from NC_034181.2 coordinate 3,044,579, forward strand.
TGGCACGATATTCCCTATATAGTGCACTACCTCAGTCCTCGGAGGCTTGTGTCGAATAGGAGGCTTAGTCCAATGAGCTCTCAGGGACCAGAGGCTTAGTCCAATGAGCTCTCAGGGACCAGAAGCTTAGTCCAATGAGCTCTCAGGGACCAGAAGATCAGTCCAATGAGCTCTCAGGGACCAGAGGCTTAGTCCAATGAGCTCTCGGGGACCAGAAGCTTAGTCCAATGAGCTCTCAGGGACCAGAAGATCAGTCCAATGAGATGATGTCTGAGATGATGTTGGACCCTCCTCCTCCCCCAGTGATAACCCCAGTCTCATGGGAGGATGAAGAGGCAGTGGTGTGGTGGGAACTGGTGTCGTATTGGCTAGAAGAGGACACCAGGCCGGCGCTAGTGGTGGCACCCTGCAGGCTGCTGGTCAAGTTATCCAGGAACATGGGAGCTCTGTAATGCTGCGGGTCACCTTGGATCAGCGAGAACAGATCCAGACCTAGGTGAGAGGGGGGCGGAAAAGATCGTGTCACACTCCTCCTCTGAACTCACAAGCAACATTAAAACATTAAAATGTCTTTATAAAGCCCTTCTTACATCAGCCGATGTCACAAAGTGCTGGACAGAAACACAGCCTACATCACAGACATGGAGATTACCAGACAATTAGACAGAACACGTCATCGTTTCGTTGGCTGGACAAGCAGATCAAAGCTTCAACGAGGGCTGCAAAGTTCCATGAAAAAACACAACTACATGTCTATAGGGATGGTGACTTACTCTACATGTCTATAGGGATGGTGACTTACTCTACATGTCTATAGGGATGGTGACTTACTCTACATGTCTATAGGGATGGTGACTTACTCTACATGTCTATAGGGATGGTGACTTACTCTACATGTCTGTAGGGATGGTGACAGGGTGACTTACTCTACATGTCTATAGGGATGGTGACTTACTCTACATGTCTATAGGGATGGTGACTTACTCTACATGTCTGTAGGGATGGTGACTTACTCTACATGTCTATAGGGATGGTGACTTACTCTACATGTCTATAGGGATGGTGACTTACTCTACATGTCTATAGGGATGGTGACTTACTCTACATGTCTATAGGGATGGTGACTTACTCTACATGTCTATAGGGAGGGTGACTTACTCTACATGTCTATAGGGAGGGTGACTTACTCTACATGTCTATAGGGATGGTGACTTACTCTACATGTCTATAGGGATGGTGACTTACTCTACATGTCTATAGGGATGGTGACTTACTCTACATGTCTGTAGGGATGGTGACAGGGTGACTTACTCTACATGTCTATAGGGATGGTGACAGGGTGACTTACTCTACATGTCTATAGGGATGGTGACTTACTCTACATGTCTATAGGGATGGTGACAGGGTGATTTACTCTACATGTCTATAGGGAGGGTGACTTACTCTACATGTCTGTAGGGATGGTGACTTACTCTACATGTCTATAGGGATGGTGACTTACTCTACATGTCTATAGGGATGGTGACTTACTCTACATGTCTGTAGGGATGGTGACAGGGTGACTTACTCTACATGTCTATAGGGAGGGTGACTTACTCTACATGTCTATAGGGAGGGTGATTTACTCTACATGTCTATAGGGAGGGTGACTTACTCTACATGTCTATAGGGAGGGTGACTTACTCTACATGTCTATAGGGATGGTGATTTACTCTACATGTCTATAGGGAGGGTGATTTACTCTACATGTCTATAGGGATGGTGACTTACTCTACATGTCTGTAGGGATGGTGACAGGGTGACTTACTCTACATGTCTATAGGGATGGTGACAGGGTGACTTACTCTACATGTCTATAGGGATGGTGACTTACTCTACATGTCTATAGGGATGGTGACTTACTCTACATGTCTGTAGGGATGGTGACAGGGTGACTTACTCTACATGTCTATAGGGATGGTGACTTACTCTACATGTCTATAGGGATGGTGACTTACTCTACATGTCTGTAGGGATGGTGACTTACTCTACATGTCTATAGGGATGGTGACTTACTCTACATGTCTATAGGGATGGTGACTTACTCTACATGTCTATAGGGATGGTGACTTACTCTACATGTCTATAGGGATGGTGACTTACTCTACATGTCTGTAGGGATGGTGACTTACTCTACATGTCTATAGGGAGGGTGACTTACTCTACATGTCTATAGGGATGGTGACTTACTCTACATGTCTATAGGGATGGTGACTTACTCTACATGTCTATAGGGATGGTGACTTACTCTACATGTCTGTAGGGATGGTGACAGGGTGACTTACTCTACATGTCTATAGGGATGGTGACAGGGTGACTTACTCTACATGTCTATAGGGATGGTGACTTACTCTACATGTCTATAGGGATGGTGACTTACTCTACATGTCTGTAGGGATGGTGACAGGGTGATTTACTCTACATGTCTATAGGGAGGGTGACTTACTCTACATGTCTGTAGGGATGGTGACTTACTCTACATGTCTATAGGGATGGTGACTTACTCTACATGTCTATAGGGATGGTGACTTACTCTACATGTCTGTAGGGATGGTGACAGGGTGACTTACTCTACATGTCTATAGGGAGGGTGACTTACTCTACATGTCTATAGGGAGGGTGATTTACTCTACATGTCTATAGGGAGGGTGACTTACTCTACATGTCTATAGGGAGGGTGACTTACTCTACATGTCTATAGGGATGGTGATTTACTCTACATGTCTATAGGGAGGGTGATTTACTCTACATGTCTATAGGGAGGGTGACTTACTCTACATGTCTATAGGGAGGGTGACTTACTCTACATGTCTATAGGGAGGATGACTTACTCTACATGTCTATAGGGAGGATGACTTACTCTACATGTCTATAGGGAGGGTGACTTACTCTACATGTCTATAGGGAGGGTGACTTACTCTACATGTCTATAGGGAGGGTGACTTACTCTACATGTCTATAGGGAGGATGACTTACTCTACATGTCTATAGGGAGGGTGACTTACTCTACATGTCTATAGGGATGGTGATTTACTCTACATGTCTATAGGGATGGTGACTTACTCTACATGTCTATAGGGATGGTGACTTACTCTACATGTCTATAGGGAGGATGACTTACTCTACATGTCTATAGGGATGGTGATTTACTCTACATGTCTATAGGGAGGGTGACTTACTCTACATGTCTATAGGGATGGTGATTTACTCTACATGTCTATAGGGAGGGTGACTTACTCTACATGTCTATAGGGATGGTGACTTACTCTACAAGTCTATAGGGAGGGTGACTTACTCTACATGTCTATAGGGAGGGTGACTTACTCTACATGTCTGTAGGGAGGGTGACTTACTCTACATGTCTATAGGGATGGTGACTTACTCTACATGTCTATAGGGAGGGTGATTTACTCTACAAGTCTATAGGGAGGGTGACTTACTCTACATGTCTATAGGGAGGGTGACTTACTCTACATGTCTATAGGGAGGGTGATTTACTCTACATGTCTATAGGGAGGGTGACTTACTCTACATGTCTATAGGGAGGGTGACTTACTCTACATGTCTATAGGGAGGATGACTTACTCTACATGTCTATAGGGATGGTGACTTACTCTACATGTCTATAGGGATGGTGACTTACTCTACATGTCTATAGGGAGGATGACTTACTCTACATGTCTATAGGGAGGGTGACTTACTCTACATGTCTATAGGGATGGTGACTTACTCTACATGTCTATAGGGAGGGTGACTTACTCTACATGTCTATAGGGAGGATGACTTACTCTACATGTCTATAGGGATGGTGACTTACTCTACATGTCTATAGGGAGGGTGACTTACTCTACATGTCTGTAGGGAGGGTGATTTACTCTACATGTCTATAGGGAGGGTGATTTACTCTACATGTCTGTAGGGAGGGTGATTTACTCTACATGTCTATAGGGATGGTGACTTACTCTACATGTCTATAGGGAGGGTGATTTACTCTACAAGTCTATAGGGAGGGTGACTTACTCTACATGTCTATAGGGAGGGTGACTTACTCTACATGTCTATAGGGAGGGTGATTTACTCTACATGTCTATAGGGAGGGTGACTTACTCTACATGTCTATAGGGAGGGTGACTTACTCTACATGTCTATAGGGAGGGTGACTTACTCTACATGTCTATAGGGAGGGTGACTTACTCTACATGTCTGTAGGGATGGTGACTTACTCTACATGTCTATAGGGATGGTGACAGGGTGACTTACTCTACATGTCTATAGGGATGGTGACAGGGTGACTTACTCTACATGTCTATAGGGATGGTGACAGGGTGACTTACTCTACATGTCTGTAGGGATGGTGACTTACTCTACATGTCTGTAAGGATGGTGACTTACTCTACATGTCTATAGGGATGGTGACTTACTCTACATGTCTATAGGGAGGGTGACTTACTCTACATGTCTATAGGGAGGGTGACTTACTCTACATGTCTATAGGGAGGGTGACTTACTCTACATGTCTGTAGGGATGGTGACTTACTCTACATGTCTGTAGGGATGGTGACTTACTCTACATGTCTATAGGGAGGGTGACTTACTCTACATGTCTATAGGGAGGGTGACTTACTCTACATGTCTATAGGGAGGGTGACTTACTCTACATGTCTATAGGGAGGGTGACTTACTCTACATGTCTATAGGGAGGGTGACTTACTCTACATGTCTATAGGGAGGGTGACTTACTCTACATGTCTGTAGGGAGGGTGACTTACTCTACATGTCTATAGGGAGGGTGACTTACTCTACATGTCTATAGGGAGGGTGACTTACTCTACATGTCTATAAGGAGGGTGACTTACTCTACATGTCTATAGGGATGGTGATTTACTCTACATGTCTATAGGGAGGGTGACTTACTCTACATGTCTATAGGGATGGTGACTTACTCTACATGTCTATAGGGATGGTGATTTACTCTACATGTCTGTAGGGATGGTGACAGGGTGACTTACTCTACATGTCTATAGGGATGGTGATTTACTCTACATGTCTATAGGGATGGTGACTTACTCTACATGTCTGTAGGGATGGTGACTTACTCTACATGTCTATAGGGAGGGTGACTTACTCTACATGTCTATAGGGATGGTGACTTACTCTACATGTCTGTAGGGATGGTGACTTACTCTACATGTCTATAGGGATGGTGATTTACTCTACATGTCTGTAGGGATGGTGACAGGGTGACTTACTCTACATGTCTATAGGGATGGTGATTTACTCTACATGTCTATAGGGATGGTGATTTACTCTACATGTCTATAGGGATGGTGACTTACTCTACATGTCTGTAGGGATGGTGACTTACTCTACATGTCTATAGGGAGGGTGACTTACTCTACATGTCTATAGGGATGGTGACTTACTCTACATGTCTGTAGGGATGGTGACTTACTCTACATGTCTGTAGGGATGGTGACTTACTCTACATGTCTGTAGGGATGGTGACTTACTCTACATGTCTATAGGGATGGTGACTTACTCTACATGTCTGTAGGGATGGTGACAGGGTGACTTAATCTACATGTCTATAGGGATGGTGACTTACTCTACATGTCTATAGGGATGGTGACAGGGTGACTTAATCTACATGTCTATAGGGATGGTGACTTACTCTACATGTCTATAGGGATGGTGACAGGGTGACTTACTCTACATGTCTGTAGGGATGGTGACAGGGTGACTTAATCTACATGTCTGTAGGGATGGTGACAGGGTGACTTACTCTACATGTCTGTAGGGATGGTGACAGGGTGACTTACTCTACATGTCTGTAGGGATGGTGACAGGGTGACTTACTCTACATGTCTGTAGGGATGGTGACAGGGTGACTTAATCTACATGTCTATAGGGATGGTGACAGGGTGACTTACTCTACATGTCTATAGGGATGGTGACTTACTCTACATGTCTATAGGGATGGTGACTTAATCTACATGTCTATAGGGATGGTGACTTACTCTACATGTCTGTAGGGATGGTGACTTAATCTACATGTCTATAGGGATGGTGACTTAATCTACATGTCTATAGGGATGGTGACTTAATCTACATGTCTGTAGGGATGGTGACAGGGTGACTTAATCTACATGTCTGTAGGGATGGTGACTTAATCTACATGTCTGTAGGGATGGTGACAGGGTGACTTACTCTACATGTCTATAGGGATGGTGACAGGGTGACTTAATCTACATGTCTGTAGGGATGGTGACAGAGTGACTTACTCTGCATGTCTGTAGGGATGGTGACTTAATCTACATGTCTATAGGGATGGTGACAGGGTGACTTAATCTACATGTCTATAGGGATGGTGACAGGGTGACTTAATCTACATGTCTGTAGGGATGGTGACAGGGTGACTTAATCTACATGTCTATAGGGATGGTGACAGGGTGACTTAATCTACATGTCTATAGGGATGGTGACAGGGTGACTTAATCTACATGTCTATAGGGATGGTGACAGGGTGACTTACTCTGCATGTCTATAGGGATGGTGACAGGGTGACTTACTCTACATGTCTGTAGGGATGGTGGACAGGGTGACTTAATCTACATGTCTATAGGGATGGTGACAGGGTGACTTAATCTACATGTCTATAGCGATGGTGACAGGGTGACTTAATCTACATGTCTATAGCGATGGTGACAGGGTGACTTACTCTGCATGTCTGTAGGGATGGTGGACAGGGTGGAGTGGTGGAAGGGGACTGTATAGTCTGCTAGTGAAGACATCAGGTATGGCGTGTCCAGGGCCTGTACATTTGGGAGGCGCCCCGTGGATGGCTGATACGTCAACACTCTGAGGGTTAGAGAAACACAGAGTAGATTCAGCCACACAACAAAAGTAGACATTGTGAACGGGCCAACAACAAATAGAGGGTTTAATATGTATAGGAGTTGTTGTCGTCGTCACACAGCTATCACATTGCAGCAGAGTTTGGCAGAAGCCACGTGCACGGATGTTCACAACTTCAGCCTCTTGACGTGGCTCCTACGTCGTGATGTTAGTTACACTGCTGCTTGTGGTCATATCGCTGAGTTTCAGTTTAAAAACTAGTCAAGTGAAGATGACCCCCTGTCTTTGACATACAGAAGAAACAGACTAGTTCCACACCTCATAAAGCAAAAACAAAAGTAGACATTGTGAACGGGCCAACAACAAATAGAGGGTTTAATATGTATAGGAGTTGTTGTCGTCGTCACACAGCTATCACATTGCAGCAGAGTTTGGCAGAAGCCACGTGCACGGATGTTCACAACTTCAGCCTCTTGACGTGGCTCCTACGTCGTGATGTTAGTTACACTGCTGCTTGTGGTCATATCGCTGAGTTTCAGTTTAAAAACTAGTCAAGTGAAGATGACCCCCTGTCTTTGACATACAGAAGAAACAGACTAGTTCCACACCTCATAAAGCACAAGAAAGATGCTGAAAAACATTTATATTTAGCTTTCTTGAAATATTATTTTGATGGAATGTAATTTGATCTCTTGAGAAATTAATTAATTAATAATTAATTGATTCAATTTGATCTTCAATAAATACATATATATAGTACCAAACATCTTTGCGTGTCAAAATGTATTTTTTATTTTTAAAGTAGCACTGACAAAACAGTCTGCAAACACCGGTCACGAAGGATGTGTTTACAATACCGTGTTGGTAATAAAGCACAATTTGTTCCATAGAAATCCTGGTTGAGAAACGACTGAACGAAACAACACAGCAAGTAAGTGAAAGATGTTTTACTGGTAATGGGGACATATGTAAATGACAACAAAATAACGTTCTGGGTCAGTGTGGTGTGTGTGTGTGGTGTGTGTGTGTGGTGTGTGTGTGTGGTGTGTGTGTGTGTGGTGTGTGTGTGTGTGGTGTGTGTGTAACCTTTATTTAACCAGGCAAGTCAGTTAAGAACAAATTCTTAGTTACAATGACGTCCCGGACGACGCTGGGCCAACCTATGGGACTCCCAATCACGGCCGGATGTGATACAGCCTGGATTCAAACCACGGACTGTAGTGACGCCTCTTGCACTGAGATGCAGTGCCTTAGACTGCTAAGTCCATGTGTGTGTGTTAACTATTTAACTTCTTTGGGACTGGGGGGCACTATTGAGTAGCTTGCCCAGAGTAAACTGCCTGCTACTCAGGCCTAAAAGCTAGAATATGCATATAATTAGTAGATTTGGATAGAAAACACTGAAGTTTCTAAAACTGTTTGAATGATGTCTGTGAGTATAACAGAACTGATTTGGCAGGCAAAAACCTGAGAAAAAGATCTGAGGTTTGTAGTTTTTCAAGTCATTGCCTATTGAATACACAGTGTCTGTGGGGTCATATTGCACTTCCTAAGGCTTCCACTAGATGTCAACAGTCTTTAGAACCTTGTTTGAGGCTTCGACTGTGAAGGGGGAGAGAAAGAGAGCTGTTTCAACAAGGTGTCTGGCAGAGTGCCATGAGCTGAACACACGAGCTCCCGTGAGAGGTAGCTGCGTTCCGACAAAGAAATTCTCCAGTTGGAACATTATTGAAGATTTATGATTAAAAAAAACATCCTAAAGATTGATTCTATACATCGTTTGACATGTTTCTACAAACTGTAATAGAACTTTTTTGACATTTCTTCTGAACAAGTGATCGCTCATTATGCATTTGGATTACTGGGCTAAACGTGCGAACAAAAAGGAGGTATTTGGAAATAAATGAAGGACTTTATCGAACAAATCAAACATTTACTGTGGAACTGGGATTGCTGGGAGTGCATTCCGATGAAGATCATCAAAGGTAAGTGAATATTTAACGCTATTTCTGACTTTTCTGACACCTCTCCTTCTTTGGAAAATGGCTGGATGTTTTTCTGTGACTAGCGCTGACCTAATATAATAGCAAGGCGTGCTTTCGTCGTAAAGCCATTTTGAAATCGGACACAGCGGTTGCATTAAGAAGTTTATCTATATTTCCATGTATAACGCTTGTATCTCTTATCAATGTTTATGATGAGTATTTCTGTAATTTGATGTGGCTCTCTGCACTTTCACCGGATGTTTGTTTGAGACAATGCATTTCTGAACATAACACACCAATTTCAAATGAGGTTTTTGGACATAAAGATGAACTTTATCGAACAAAACACATTTATTGTGTAACATGAAGTCCTGTGAATGCCATATGATAAAGATCATCAAAGGTTAGTGATTAATTTAATCGCTATTTCTGTCTTTTGTGAGCCCTCTCCTTGGCTGGAAAATGGCTGTATGGTTTTCTGTGACTAGGTGCTGACCTAACATAATTGTTTGGTTTGCTTTCGCCGTAAAGCCTATTTGAAATCGGACACTGTGGCTGGATTTACAAGAAGTTTATCTTTAAAATGGTGTAAAAAATACTTGTATGTTCGAGGAATTTTAATTAGGGTATTTTTGTTGTTTTGAATTTGGCGCCCTGCAATTTCACTGGCTGTTGGCGAGGTCCGTCCCACATATCCCAGAGAGATTAACTGTACTAGAATGCTTAAAAGGCCGCTCAAATTTGAAATATCGGTATCGTTTAAAAAAATAATAATTTACAAGGAATGTACCAAAAATGTCATATCGGTGCATCGCGAGTGTATATTAAATGGATTTGCCTACTTTCTAAATGTAGCTGTTCTAAAGGTCCTGGCTTGTATGAGTGGAAGCCAGGAGATGCTAAAAGGGCTTGTTAATTGACGGTCAATTACCGGGAGACCGGCAGATATTTGCACGACAGTTTCCGGCTGACAGAATGTCATGACCACTACAGCCCGAGTAGCGACGATTTCAGTTATTATTATTATATATTTTTAAACTTTATTTAGTAAATATTTTCTTAACTCTATTTCTTGAACTGCATTGTTGGTTAAGGACTTTAAGTAAGCATTTCACTTTAAGGTCTACCAACGCCTGTTGTATTCGGTGCATGTGACAAATCAAATTCGATTTGAACTCACCCCTTGGCGTGAACCTCCTCTGTCTTGGACATGTAGAGGCATCTCTTCTTCAGTGGCGGATCAGGCTCCTCTTCCTCCTCCTCCTCCTCTGATGAGCTCTCCAGGGTCAGGTCGATCACGTCTGCCTTCTTATTGGTTGAGCTGAGCTCGCTGTGGGAGGGGACCACGGCACATAGACGCGCTGGAGGAGGAGAGATGAGTATGAAGTGATCGATCAGTCAGTAGGTATACTATAAATACAGTATAGCAGAGACGGATGATGTCTACAGGAGGACTTACGTTCTATTTTGGGGATACAGGTTGAGGACACACTGAGGGCCTCTTTCCTTGGTCTGATGGGGCACCAGGTCCCGTCCTCCTGGAACTTGATCTCATCCACATCGGAACAGTCGTTCAGAATCTCCATGAACAACCTGAGAGACAGAGGGACAGACATGTTCCAACAACCTGACAGAGACAGACATGTTCCAAAAACCTGTCAGACAGAGAGACAGACATGTTCCAACAACCTGAGAGACAGAGAGACAGACATGTTCCAACAACCTGACAGACAGAGAGACAGACATGTTCCAACAACCTGACAGAGAGCGACAGACATGTTCCAACAACCTGACAGACAGAGAGACAGACATGTTCCAACAACCTGAGAGACAGAGAGACAGACATGTTCCAACAACCTGACAGACAGAGAGACAGACATGTTCCAACAACCTGACAGACAGAGAGACAGACATGTTCCAACAACCTGACAGAGAGCGACAGACATGTTCCAACAACCTGACAGAGAGAGACAGACATGTTCCAACAACCTGACAGACAGAGAGACAGACATGTTCCAACAACCTGACAGACAGAGAGACAGACATGTTCCAACAACCTGACAGACAGAGAGACAGACATGTTCCAACAACCTGACAGACAGAGAGACAGACATGTTCCAACAACCTGACAGAGACAGACATGTTCCAACAACCTGACAGAGAGAGACATGTTCCAACAACCTGACAGAGAGAGACATGTTCCAACAACCTGACAGAGACAGACATGTTCCAACAACCTGACAGAGAGACAGACATGTTCCAACAACCTGACAGAGACAGACATGTTCCAACAACGTTCCATTCATTCTTTAAAGTTCCATAGAACGCTCCAGTATTCAGCTATGCTATTTATACCATTCAGGTCTACATTCTAATAAACTGGCTGTAAATAAAATGGTTTCTTATTTTACTAATAAATTATAACAGAGGTACCAACACCCATCGATGACGAGGCTCTCATAGGAAGCCTTCTCACAGACAAGACATATCCAGGTGTTATTATCATCGTTGTCATTATTATCATGATCATTATTGTCATCATAATGATTGTCATTATAATCTTATCATCATCAATATTACTGTCATTATCATCATCGCCGTCATTATTATCATGATCGTCATCATTATTATCATCATTAATCATTGTCATTATTATTATTATCATCATCATCATTAAGGGTTCAGCAGTGAAATTGCATTTTCTGCCATCAATTATGATTTTCCTTCTGCTGGAAAAAAAAAGAGCATCTGTGAGATGGAAAGGCCTAGGAAGTTGTAACCTTGCATTATGGTAAAAAAACAAAAACAAGGGCCACACCCTCTCATCCAATACCATGCACTATTGGCAACATGGTGGAGCATTAACAAGCGATTAACAATGCAAACTTGGAAAGGTCACGCGGCCCCTCACCCCATGGGCCTACAGTCCTGAAATTCAGTACGTAGGTCCCTCTCCTGACAAGGAACACATTTGCCTCAAGGACCCATAAAGTCCACCGTGGACTTTATTTAGTTAAAAACACTTTTAAAACGCTACTCCCTCAGGCACAAAATGACCCATCTGTACAAAACGAGATATGTGGCATCTATGGACCAACCTCTCACAAATAATGTTTTTGCAGGATAGCATCTCAAACAAAATATCCGTGTTGGAGTTGCATTTATGTGCCAGACCGCACGAAAGGTCAGTACTGACCTGTGGTCTGGCACATAAATGGCACATAAATGCAACTCCAACACGGATATTTTGTTTTTTAACAAAACTTTGGTACACATGTTCCAAACATTGTCAAGACTCAACATATGCAAGCAGATTCATATTAACCACACGGTGGCGCTATAACTCTTGATCTGTTTGACTCAAAAGTGATGAGTCGAGCTAACCTGTCAAATATATTTCAGTTTGTCCACATGGTGGCACTGTTGGACAGGAACAAAAAAATTATTCATGCAAGTTCATTGGATCATAGCGACAATATTGTTTAAGCAAGAGTCTTGGAAAATGTGGTGACCATCGGTCCAGCAGTTCTGTTGAAGAATAAATAGTAAACAACATTGAAAATGGTCCAAAAACATTATATATATATATATATATATAAAAATAACATGCAACAAAGATTTTTACTGAGTTACAGTTAATATGAGGAAATCAGTCAATTTAAATCAATTCATTAGGCCCTAATCTATGGATATCACATGACTGAGAATACAGATATGCATCAGTTGGTCACAGAGACCTTAAAAGAAAGGGCGTGGATCAGAAAACCAGTCCATATCTGGTGCGACCACCATCATGCAGCGCGACACATCTCCTTCACATCGAGTTGATCAGGCTGTTGATTGGTAGTCTGTGGAATGTTGTCCCACTCCTCTTCAACGGATGTGTGAAGTTACTAGATATTGGCGGGAACTGGACCACGCTGTCGTACACGTTGATCCATAGCATCCCAAACATGCTCAATGGGTGACATGGCTGGTGAGTATACAGGCCATGGAAGAACTGGGACATTTTCAGCTTCCATGAATTGTGTCCAGATCCTTGTGACACGGGGCTGTGCTTTATCATACTGAAACATGAGGTGATGACAGTGGATGATGGCAGGACAACGGGCCTCAGGATCTCATCACAGCATCTCTGTGCTTTCAAATTGCATTCGATAAAAAGCATTTGTGTTCGTTGTCTGTAGCTTATGCCTGCCCATACCATAACCCCACCACCACCATGTGACACTCTGTTCACAACGTTAACATCAGCAAACCGTTCACCCACATGATGCCATACACGCTATCTGCCATCTGCCAGGTACAGCTGAAACCAGGATTCATCCGTGAAGAGCACACTTATCCAGTGTGCCAGTGGCCACCGAAGGTGAACATTTGCCCACTGAAGTTGGTTACAACGCCAAACTTCAGTCAGGTCAAGATCCTGGTGAGGACAAGCACGCAGATGAGCTTCCCTGAGACCGTTTCTGACAGTTCGTGCAGAAATTCTTCAGTTGTGCAAACCCACAGTTTCATCAGCAGTCTGGGTGGCTGGTCTCAGATGATCCAGCAGGTGAAGAAGCCGTATTTGGCGTGGTTACATGTGGTTTGCGATTGTGAGGCTGGATGAACGTCCTGCCAAATGATCTAAAACGACGTTGGAGGCAGCTGATGGTAGATAAATTAACATCCAATTCTCTAGCAACAGCTCTGGTGGACATTCCTGCAGTCAGCATGCCAATTGCACGATCCCTCAACTTGAGACATCTGTGACATTGTGTTGTGATAAAACTGCCCATTTTAGAGTGATCTTTTAGTGTCCCCAGCACAAGGTGCACCTGTGTAATGATCATGCTGTTTAATCAGTTTCTTGATATGCCACACCTGTCAGGTGGATGGATTATCTTGGTAAAGAAGAAATGCTCACTAAAAGGGATGTAAACAAATCTGTGCACAAAAATTGGAAGAAATACGCTTTTTGTGCATATGAAACATTTCTGGGATCTTTTATTTCCACTCATAACACCAACACTTTACATTAGGGATGCACGATATATCAGTAAACATATCGGAATCGGACGATATTAGCTAAACATGCCAACGTCGGCGAGTGATATTCTAATCAATGTGTAATAAGTACGTAAAAAATGTATGAGCGTGTTAAATTATTTTGTGACTTGCAGTCATATTCAGGTCCCGATTGGTCAACAAGCTTAATTGACACGTCAAATCGTGTTAAATAGTATATTTTTTGACATGCTAAGACTCAAACAACGTTCCATAGAAATGCTGGTTGAGAATGAAACGACGGAACAAATGAACAACGAAACAGCACAGCAAGTAAGTGAATGAAAATCGGATTTGATTATGTTTTACTGGTAAATGGGGAAATAGGTAAATGTCAACCTTTATTTCACTAGGCAAGACAGTTAAGAACAAATTCCTATTTACAGTAACGGCCTACCCCGGCCAAACCCGGACGACGCTGTGGGCCTCCCAATCACGGCCGGATGTGATACAGCCTGGAATCGAACCAGGGACTGTAGCGACGCCTCTTGAGATGCAGTGCCTTAGACCTCTGTGTCCATGTGTGTGTGTTAACTATTTAACTGAACTAGAAAGCGTAAAAGGCTGCTAAAATGTTTAATATCGGATATCGATATCGGTGCATCGCTACTTTACATGTTGTGTTTCTATTTTTGTTCAGTGTTTTATAGAACGGTACCAACCCGTCGATGATGAGGCTCTCGTAGGGGGCCTTCCTGTCACATACAGGACAGACCCAGGTATTATTATAGAGAGGGGTACCAACCCGTCGATGATGAGGCTCTCGTAGGGGGCCTTCCTGTCACATACAGGACAGACCCAGGTATTATTATAGAGAGGGGTACCAACCCGTCGATGATGAGGCTCTCGTAGGGGGCCTTCCTGTCACATACAGGACAGACCCAGGTATTATTATAGAGAGGGGTACCAACCCGTCGATGATGAGGCTCTCGTAGGGGGCCTTCTTATCACAGACAGGACAGACCCAGGTATTATTATAGAGAGGGGTACCAACCCGTCGATGATGAGGCTCTCGTAGGGGGCCTTCTTGTCACAGACAGGACAGACCCAGGTATTATTATAGAGAGGGGTACCAACCCGTCGATGATGAGGCTCTCGTAGGGGGCCTTCTTGTCACAGACAGGACAGACCCAGGTATTATTATAGAGAGGGGTACCAACCCGTCGATGATGAGGCTCTCGTAGGGGGCCTTCTTATCACAGACAGGACAGACCCAGGTATTATTATAGAGAGGGGTACCAACCCGTCGATGATGAGGCTCTCGTAGGGGGCCTTCTTATCACAGACAGGACAGACCCAGGTATTATTATAGAGAGGGGTACCAACCCGTCGATGATGAGGCTCTCGTAGGGGGCCTTCTTGTCACAGACAGGACAGACCCAGGTGGGTTTCTTCTCATTCATCTGCAGGTAGAGGGCTGCGTCAAAACACTGCAGGTGGGAACAGGTGACAGCTCGACACGGCACAGTCAGACGCATTTTACCAAGCTACAGAGAGAGAGAGAGAGAGAGAAAGAGATGAAAAAGAGAGATGAATTGGCCAATTTCACCACACTTTACATATTTGTAACACATATCTTTGTCTGTCTGTAAAAGTTGTACCAGACTGATTTGTATAAAACTTCGTTTTTTTCCCCAGCATGTTATACTCACGGGGCACATGAGGGACACCCTCAGGCTGGTTGTGGCAATCTCACTATCAGGGTCTGCTGTCAGCTTCTCTTTTACTGCAAGAGGACCGGGAAGATTTCAAGGACATTACAGATTTAACACAAACATGGGATTCAGTGGGAATCAATTGCAATGAGCCTGTTCTCTAATTTATGTTCATGTGTGAGTGAGTGAGATAGTGTGAGTATATAAGAGTGTGACCACACAAGTGTGTGTGTGTGTGCGCGCGTGCGTGCGTGTGTGTGTGTGTGTGTGTGCTTACTCAGCGCTCTGGAGTGGTCTGGGTTTCTGATGCCCTTCATCCTGAGCCTCTGCAGCAGTAGAGGCGAGGTGACCTGTCTCACCAGGTACACCGACATGGAGTACGTCTGGAACAACAGGCAGAGACTTAGAATGATCTGTCCGCTTCAAACGACACACGGAGAACTTCAGGAACGACACGCGGAGAACATCAGGAACGACACGCGGAGAACGTCAGGAACGACACGCAGAGAACGTCAGGAACGGCACATGTAGAACGTCAGGAAAGGCACATGGAGAACGTCAGGAGAACATCAGGAACGACAAGCGGAGAACGTCAGGAACGACAAGCGGAGAACGTCAGGAACGACAAGCGGAGAACGTCAGGAACGACACGCGGAGAACGTCAGGAACGACACGCGGAGAACGTCAGGAACGACACGCGGAGAACGTCAGGAAACGACACGCGGAGAACGTCAGGAAACGACACGCGGAGAACGTCAGGAAACGACACACGGAGAACGTCAGGAACGACACGCGGAGAACGTCAGGAACGGCATGCGGAGAATGTCAGGAAACGACACACGGAGAACGTCAGGAAACGACACGCGGAGAACGTCAGGAAATGACACGCGGAGAACGTCAGGAAACGACACATCAGCTTGAAAGGCCTAATGAAGTCTATGATGCAAAAAGGATCTTTACAATTGCCACTACTATAAATTAAGTTCACAATACAATAGTGAAAAATACATTGATCCTCAATGTTAGTGCTTACAATACCTTTCCAATTTCGGCTGCCCACGTTACAGAGATCTGATTGGGTACGGCAGAGGACAATCTGACCAATGAGGTGATATTTAGAGGTCTTCCCGGTCTCTTCTGTTCCACTCCATTTTTAGGGGGCGGGGCATAACCCTGAAAAACAACAAACATATGTGTGTTACCAACTTTACCATCATGTTATATTAGAAATAGTCTCACTATGAGCTGATCTAGGATCTGTTCTGCCTTTTAGATCATAATGAATAAAGGTAACGTAAACAGCTGGGACCTGATCCTAGACCAGCTGAAAAAACACTAACGTACCGGCAAAGGGAAGAGCTTCCCATTCACTTTAATACAGAGACTGTTGGGGTAGTTGTCTTCTTGGGGACAACTTGTTTCTGACAGACAAAACCTACAGGGGGAAAAAAAATCAGAAAAACTACATTTGAGAAGCAATAAACAAGATGTTTTGAAGGTAAATCTCCTCTGGGGCTCCTCCAGGGGGCGGCAGGGTAGCCTAGTGGTTAGAGAGTTGGACTAGTAACCAGCAGGTAGCCTAGTGGTTAGAGAGTTGGACTAGTAACCGGAAGGTTGCAAGTTCAAACCCCCGAGCTGACAAAGTACAAAACTGTCGTTCTGCCCCTGAACAGGCAGTTAACCCACTGTTCCTAGGGCCGTCATTGAAAAGAAGAATTTGTACTGAACTGACTTGCCTAGTTAAATAAAGTAAAATAAAATAGATGCCTGGAATTATAACCACATTCTATCCATCCTCACCTCAGTTGTATCTGAACCATGTAGTCCCTTCTGCCACCTGGTAGGAAGTCCCTTTTAAGAACAAGAACACATGCAATTAGAAACAGAACTATTGTGGAACGTGTCAGGAGCAGAAGGGAAAAGGTGCTGTGAGAGCAGAGCAGCCCATACCTTGAAATGCACACCTCTCTGACTTGTTGAGGCGTCAAGGCGAAGATGAAGTATTTCTCTTGGTGGTATCTCTGAACAGTGCTGGTTCCTAGTAGAATAAGGACGTCAGATTAGGACATGATGGAAAAACAAACTAAAAAAAACATTCAGACACTTCAATGCAGTCTGTGGTCAGTAATGGCAACATTACCTACCAGAGAGATAGGTCGTAATGTCAACATTGCCAGAGAGATAGGTCATAATGTCAACATTGCCAGAGATAGGCCATAATGTCAACATTGCCAGAGAGATAGGTCGTAATGTCAACATTACCTACCAGAGAGATAGGTCATAATGTCAACATTGCCAGAGAGATAGGTCGTAATGTCAACATTGCCAGAGAGATAGGTCGTAATGTCAACATTGCCAGAGAGATAGGTCGTAATGTCAACATTGCCAGAGAGATAGGTCGTAATGTCAACATTACCTACCAGAGAGATAGGTCATAATGTCAACATTGCCCGAGAGATAGGTCGTAATGTCAACATTGCCAGAGAGATAGGTCGTAATGTCAACATTGCCAGAGAGATAGGTTGTAATGTCAACATTACCTACCAGAGAGATAGGTCGTAATGTCAACATTGCCCGAGAGATAGGTCGTAATGTCAACATTGCCAGAGAGATAGGTCTTAATGTCAACATTGCCAGAGAGATAGGTCTTAATGTCAACATTACCTACCAGAGAGATAGGTCATAATGTCAACATTGCCCGAGAGATAGGTCGTAATGTCAACATTGCCAGAGAGATAGGTCATAATGTCAACATTGCCAGAGAGATAGGTCATAATGTCAACATTGCCAGAGAGATAGGTCGTAATGTCAACATTGCCAGAGAGATAGGTCGTAATGTCAACATTGCCAGAGAGATAGGTCGTAATGTCAACATTGCCAGAGAGATAGGTCGTAATGTCAACATTGCCAGAGAGATAGGTCATAATGTCAACATTGCCAGAGATAGGTCATAATGTCAACATTGCCAGAGAGATAGGTCATAATGTCAACATTGCCAGAGAGATAGGTCATAATGTCAACATTGCCAGAGATAGGCCATAATGTCAACATTACCTACCAGAGAGAAAGGCCGTAATGTCAACATTACCTACCAGAAAGAAAGGCCGTAATGTCAACATTACCTACCAGAGAGAAAGGCCGCACTGTCAACATTACCAGAGAGATAGGCAGTAATGTCAACATTGCCTACCAGAGAGATAGGCCATAATGTCAACATTGCCAGAACGATATGAGGTACTGTCAACATTACCTACCAGAGAGATGGGCCGTAATGTCAACATTACCTACCAGAGAGATAGGTCGTAATGTCAACATTGCCAGAGAGATAGGTCGTAATGTCAACATTACCTGCCAGAGAGATAGGTCGTAATGTCAACATTACCTGCCAGAGAGATAGGTCGTAATGTCAACATTACCTGCCAGAGAGATAGGTCGTAATGTCAACATTACCTACCAGAGAGATAGGTCATAATGTCAACATTGCCAGAGAGATAGGTCGTAATGTCAACATTGCCAGAGAGATAGGTCATAATGTCAACATTGCCAGAGAGATAGGTCGTAATGTCAACATTGCCAGAGAGATAGGTCGTAATGTCAACATTGCCAGAGAGATAGGTCATAATGTCAACATTGCCAGAGAGATAGGTCGTAATGTCAACATTGCCAGAGAGATAGGTCGTAATGTCAACATTGCCAGAGAGATAGGTCATAATGTCAACATTGCCAGAGAGATAGGTCATAATGTCAACATTGCCAGAGAGATAGGTCATAATGTCAACATTGCCAGAGAGATAGGTCATAATGTCAACATTACCTACCAGAGAGAAAGGCCGTAATGTCAACATTACCTACCAGAAAGAAAGGCCGTAATGTCAACATTACCTACCAGAGAGAAAGGCCGCACTGTCAACATTACCAGAGAGATAGGCAGTAATGTCAACATTGCCTACCAGAGAGATAGGCCATAATGTCAACATTGCCAGAACGATATGAGGTACTGTCAACATTACCTACCAGAGAGATGGGCCGTAATGTCAACATTACCTACCAGAGAGATAGGCAGCATGTCAACATTACCAGAGAGATAGGCAGCATGTCAACATTACCAGAGAGATAGGCAGCATGTCAACATTACCAGAGAGATAGGCAGCATGTCAACATTACCAGAGAGATAGGCAGAGCTACTATATCATCAGCCATAATTTTCGATCTATGCTAATTTGAGAAATGTCTCAAATTAGTGCCTACAGGCTGGTTTATGGCTCTGAAGTGTAAAGGACAACAAGAAAAATGGACATCAGATTATGACCAGAATTAACAAACATTCAGGCATTAATCACTAGATTACGAGAGATAGGCAGAGCTTGTATTATATTGCTTACGCTTGCCCTATACACCCATCCAAACCATTCAGAACTTGTCTAAAGTTAGTGGCCTACAGGTTGTTGTTTTATTACCTATTTAATTATTTAACCTTTATTTAACTAGGCAAGTCAGTTAACAACAAATTCTTATTTACAATGACTGGTCTACCCGAGCCACACCCGGACGACACTGGGCCAATTGTGCGCCACCCTATGGGACTCCCAATCACGACCGGATGTGATACAGCCTGGATTCGAACCAGGGACTGTAGTGACGCCTCTTGTACTGAGATGCAGATGCCTTAGACCGCTGCGCCACTCGGGTTTCAGGACCACAAGAATAATTATGTGACAAGCAAGAACAATCATTCACAAACATAATCAGAGTCAATCAGGACGCTCTTGAAAAAGAGATTTTAAATCTCAATGAGCCCTTCCTGGTTAAATAAAGGGAAAATAAATCAGTAATCATTCATTTCATCAATGTAAAGCCTGCCCAGTAATATGGTAGAGGTCCAACTAGATAGATTTACCAGAGAGACACTGACCCAGGCTGGAGGGTTTAACGAGGATGTCCAACACGTCGTAGAATGGCAGAGACTTCATCTGGACGTCTGGGTGGACTGGAGGGATGAGAGGGGCGGGCTGCTGGAGGTTCATCCTCAGCTCCTTATTGGTCTCCTCGTGGAGCAGCAGCGATTCACCAGAGAGGAGCAGCGAATCGGACGCCAGGTCAAAGTCCCGGGAGACACTGGCGCCGTCAGGGGACAGGTCACTGAGGTCAGAGGTTACCACGGTAACATCACCGCCTTCCGCTGCCGTGGAGAACGCAGACTTAATTGCAGCCAAGTCGGTAAGACAAGTGTCTATCGTCCTGGGATAGCGGCGTCGATAAAGTTCTTTGATTTTGATCTGGACGGCTGGACTGCAGGAGGAGTTTTTCAGGAGGTGCAAGACCCTCAGAAGGAGCTCATGCTTGGGACCACTCTTGTTACGCCCAGCGAAGCCCAGTAACACTTGTAGCTCTGACACTCTGAAACTTGACACCATGCTCTGGAAAGACAAGGGGAGACGTCAGAACACAGACAGGCTACCATGTCATTGTTAATGTAATGCATCAATTAAGACATTGATAAAAACATGATTAGGAATGATTAGGCTAATCATTTTTGCCACTTGAGGAAAATTCAAGTTTTTATGCCATGTTTTCTTTAGTTCAGTTGATTAGCCTCATTTTGAAGTTGTAAAAAGTGTAAAAGTATGTAACTAGGATTCAGCTGTCAGAGAGAATATATAGGCTGTACATTCTGATATCCTAACAAAACAATGACTCGTGTTATCCTTACATGGCACAGCCAGGTTAGCAATATTGGCTTTAAAAGCAAAAACACCAAACATGTCAATGGCGAGGTGAAACTACCCAGAATAGCGGTATTCCAACACAATTATTATTACACATTTGATACCCCCCCCACATAACAACCCCAATAACAGGACTCCCCCTTCACATAACAACCCCCCAGAACAGGACCCCCCCCACATAACAACCCTCCAGAACAGGACCCCCCCCCCCCTTCACATAACAACCCCCCCAGAACAGGACCCCCTTCACATAACAACCCCACCAGAACAGGACACCCCCCCCCCCAGGACCCCCCTTCACATAACAACCCCCCAGAACAGGACCCCCTTCACATAACAACCCCCCAGAACAGGACCCCCTTCACATAACAACCCCCCAGAACAGGACCCCCTTCACATAACAACCCCCCAGAACAGGACCCCCCCCCCACCCCCCTCTTCACATAACAACCCCCCAGAACAGGACCCCCCCCCTCTTCACATAACAACAACCCCCCCCCCCCCCCTCAGAACAGGAAAGTAAGAAAAGCCCAACTGACCCTTCATTATACGGTCCATGCTTGATCGCTCCTACGTGTGTATTTCCTTGTTTCTTACAAATCCTTATTCTATGTGACCGTTAAGCATCTAAAATGTTGAATGAGAATAAATGCCAGAACCGTTAGATCAGATTAAACATGGGAAGAGCATAGCATTGGCAAGGATGACAAACGATGGACGAAAGAGGAGTGAGGATGAGCTTGACTTTAGAAAAGGAAAAAAAAAACACAACATTAGCTAGTTGGTTAGGGAGGCAAATGAAAACGGTGGGAGTGCAGAATCATGCTCATGGTAAGAATTTGTTAAGCTATACAATATCGCTGTACACAAATAGGTATTGTTATTGGGGGCATTCATATGACAATATAAATAGCAACAGAAAATGTATCAAAATACCCAGAATTCCTGCAAATGATGAACTATGAGCATGGTTCCATATGTGACCATAATACCGTCCCATATTCTCTTCCCGTTTTCATACTTCAGCAGCTTTTAAAACACCGCCTTTCATGAATATGAAAATGATATATTCTGAATCAGCGGGAAAGAGAGAGAAGAAGAAAATAATTCTGTGTGTATTTTTTCCCTCCAGAATATATCATTTTCAGTCATGGCACGCTTTGTTTATGGGCTGTTAAAGATTGAAAACCAGAAGAAGAAAAACAAATAAACATGTAAACAACAAAGTAGTGGTTTGTTTTCCATCCATCCGATCCAGAATAGATCATTTTCATAGTCATGGCACGCTTTGTTTAAACCGGTTAAAATGTCATCAATATTGTAATCTACACAATCGGCAAAAGTAATTGTTTATCATGAGGGTCATAAACAATAACTAGTAATGCATCCTCGAAGAAAGGTTACAATATCATCTTTCTGGTAAAAAAAAATAGCTATAAATTGCTGAGGTATAGTCACTTCTGAGGACACAAGCTCAAGTACACAGTATAAATATGATTAAAAAACACGAACATTTTAAACATTTAATATCATTTATTTCCTATTCAACTAAACTGTAGGAATAAGGCTTGAAATGACATATGCTTTCTAATTATAGTTTAATGAAATTATAAAAAGACTAACTATAAGACGTCACCTTCCTTATAACTGTAAAATACATATTTGTTGGTGTAGTTTTAGAGAACATTTGCATATTTTGAAAAGGTCTCTCTTGATCAAAATATCTGGCCCCATCAATGTGAAGGTCTCACAGAGCTCGGCTTCCTGAGCTCGTTAGGAACTCGCCTTTCCTCTCAAATTAATCGTGTCCATCTATGATGAACAGAAAGTGTTGTTTTTTTTGTTTAAAATCCATTTGTTATTTTAGATTAATGGCTATAAATTGATCTCTGAATGTGCTACAATGCTGAACCCACTCTCTCCTGCTGAGCTACAACATAAGAATTGCAGGCATGTGCTTTGTCAGTGGCTGTGACCTAGGGCTCAGCAGTTGACGGGTTGACGGACATTCGGTAGAGCGAATGAAATGGTAGGAGGGCCATCCCAGCTTCAAGTGGTGTCAGGTTAAACATCCTAGTCACATATACTACTATCGCTCAATGCAAGCCATTTCAAACAACGGTGTCCACAGATCGATTTATAAGCAAAAACTTCAGTCGGACCCAAGCAGGTCCCGTAAAACAGGGGACTTTACATCTAAGAATATGATTAATTAAAAGATATTGAAGATTGAAAGTTGGGAGGGGGGGGGTCAACAACAAAAAAGCAGTTAACTTTTCTCTATCCTCCCGATTCAGAATATATAATTGTTTTGATATCAGATGTTAAATCAATGAGAAACTTTGCAGAATGTTGGCCCAGTTTCACCTGGTTCCATCTTCTCCCACTACCCAGACTGGACTTCCGGTCGCTACCGTAATTGGTGGTGAGAAAACGTTCTATATAGACGGATGTTTCAGCTTTATAACCCCTGTAACTTGTCTGGGTTACTCCTTCTGTTTCTGGTTTAATAGCTATTGACGATAGAAAGCAGAATGTCCAATAAAATAATTTTGCCTCGGTCTCATCTCAAGTCGATGGCAGATGGCTAACTATCATGACTGATCTCTTACATTAGAGTTAGTTGTAGTACTGTTTTATAGCGGTCCGGTCTAAATAACCTTATTTAGAAAGTAATTCCTGAAAATATATATATTTTTTTATAACAGTTAAGAGCAGTCCAGCTAGCTAGCAACACTGAAAACAACAATAGTCTCTATCTACCTTGATAGATAGTCATGTTAGCATAGCCTATTTTAATGTAAATAGACTAGCTATCCACTGTAGTCAACTAACAGTATTTACAGGTAGTATTAACAGGTAACGTGCATTTTATTAGATAAAGTACATTAACGTGAAGCTAGATCACAAAACGATTTCGCATTGCTAAGCCAATGCCTACACCTGGCTAATTGTTGTTAGCTAGCTAGCGGCATGCTAATGTCGAGAGCAGCACCAGTTTGTTAACTAGGCAAAACAGACATGCACCATTCCACAGTTAGCGAAGTAATTTTTGCCTATATGAAGCGGATGTCTAATTCAATGCCTTATCCGAAAACGTAAATTTCTTAAATAAAAGGATTAGCCGTAGTATAGCTTTCTACCTAGCAGTGTTTATGTTGTTGTTTTTTTTAGCCTACCCGTAGCTCCTCAAATTCCGCCATTTTTCTTGTCAGGATCATTGACCTCCCCGTCACGTGACATGTGTGTCTGGCTGCGGAATGTGTCTTGGGGGACGTTGATTGTTGCAAGAAACGCCCACAGGAAGGCCCTTTCATGGATGTCAAGCTTAGACTAGTAGAGCAAGAAGAGCCAGTCCAGTCACTACTGCCGCGTTAAAAACATATGGGCATACGCTTCCCAGCCGAAACAGTTATTGCGTATATTATCACGACATTTTGTTTAGTTTTTGTTCGTTTTGGACTTCCGCTACTTTTTTTTCGGCTGTTCGGGCACAAAACATTATTTTTCTCGAAGCAAGCCGAAGTCGGTAGCCGAAGTTTTACGCCCCCTCGTCGGCGATTGGTCAACAATAAGGTTTCGTCATTTAATGACAGACAATTTAAGACGTAATACGTTATTTTTTCAAATTAAAACAAAACTACTGAATTAGTCGTTAATCTCGTCATTCTCTCTGGTACATTTAATAAACGCCAAAAAACAAATGTTTGAAATCTGTCCCCAAATGCAATATATTTTTCCTTGAAATCCAATATATCTTTGTAACCCAGTATCTCTACTTGCACATAATCATCTGCACATCTATCACTCTAGTGTTAATTCTAAATTGTAATTATTTCGCCACTATGGCCTATTTATTGCCTTACCTCCCTAATCTTACTACATTACTACATACCGTACCTCAATAATCTTACTACACTGTATATAGATTATTCTATTGTGTTATTGACTGTATGTTTGTTTATTCCATGTGTAACTCTGTGTTGTTGTTTGTGTCACACTGCTTTGCTTTATCTTGGCCAGGTCGCAGTGGTAAATGAGAACTTTGTTCTCAACTGGCCTACCTGGTTAAATAAAGGTTAAATATATATATATATTTTAAATTAAAAGCACAGTACCAGAGAAACTAGACCAAAACACAGTTAAACTCTGAGCACAACTCTTGAACGTAACTTATGACACACGTTTTTTCAGCTCAAGACTGCACCAGGTCTGCAGAGTTTCTCTCCAACAGTTGTAATGTGTGTCACCAGTTGGTGCAGGTTATGCTGTGTGAGAATATTGCCAGAGAGGTTTTCAATCTTCAGTTAATAAATTGGACATTCATTCAACATGAATAATGGGACCTCTAAAATGTTCTTTGTTACCACAACACTGTAGTACTTTACTTTCACATGCTGTCTGTCAGAGGGGTGTGACAATAGGTTTGTCTGATTCTCTGAAATAATGGTATGTGAATAATAATGCATGTTATTTTGTAAATTGGTTTCTTGCATCAAACACCACAATACCATTTTTGGTCACCTCCTTGTCTGAAGGACAAGTGTATGAACAGGTTAATGTCAAGCCCTGCATGTTTTTAACACAAGTTTAATGGAATATAAACCAGATCAGACGGAGTATCGCTGCAGAATGCTGTGGTAGTCATGCTGGTTAAGTGTGCCTTGACTTCTAAATAAATCCCAGACCGTGTCACCAGCAAAGCACCCCCACACCATCACACCTCCTCCTCCATGCTACACGGTGGGAACCACACATGAGGAGATCATCCATTCACCTACTCAGCGTCTCACAAAGACACGGCGGTTGGAACTAAAAATCAGACCAAAGGGCAGATTTCCACCAGTCTAATGTCCACCAGTCTAATGTTGTGTTTTCTGGCCCAAGCAAGTCTCTTCTTATTATTGTATTCGGCGCATGTGACAAATAAAGTTTGATTTAGTAGTGGTTTCTATGCAGCAATTCGACCATGAAGGCCTGATTCACGCAGTCACCTCTGAACAGTTAATGTTGAGATGTGTCTGTTACTTGAACTCTGTGAAGCATTTATTTGGGCTGCAATCTGAGGTGCAGATAACTCTAATGAACTTATCCTCTGCAGCAGAGGTAACTCTGGGTCTTCCTTTCCTGGTGCAGTCCTCATGAGAGCCAGTTCCATCATAACGCTTGATGGTTTTTGCGAAGTTCTTGAAATTTTCCGGATTGACTGAGCATCATGTCCTAAGAAGGAAAGAAATTCCACAAATTATTTTTGAACAATTTAAATGTATTCCAGGTGACTACCTCATGAAGCTGGTTGAGAGAATGCCAAGAGTGTGCAAAGATGTCATCAAGGCAAAGGGTGGCTACTTTGAAGAATCTGAAATACAAAATATATTCTGATTTGTTTACCACTTGTTTGGTTACTACATGATTCTATATGTGCTATTTCATAGTTTTGATGTCTTCACTATTATTCTACAATGTAGAAAATAGTACAAATAAAGAAAAACCCAGGAATGAGTAGGTGTGTCCAAACTTTTGACTGGTACTGATTTGTGAATATGTTTCGTACCAAACAGCTTGCACTAAGATTTCGAATGCTTCCCCAGTCTGGAATGATACAGAGAAAATGTCTAATGCTCACCAGCTTTGTCCTCCTTCTCAGGATTGTGCCCGGTGCTCTAAATAACTCAATTGACTAGTTTGTCTGTCTGTAAAAAGAAAGGGAGGCCTGTAAGTTGGTGGTTAAAATTGATGGGAAGATGGATGGAGCCAAATACAGGACCATTCTGGAAGAAAACCTGATGGAGTCTGCAAAAGACCTGAGACTGGGACGGAGATTTGTCTTCCAACAAGACAATGATCCAAAACATAAAGCAAAATCTACAATGGAATGGTTCAAAAATAAACATATCCAGGTGTTAGAATGGCCAAGTCAAAGTCCAGACCTGAATCCAATCGAGAATCTGTGGAAAGAACTGAAAACTGCTGTTCACAAATGCTCTCCATCCAACCTCACTGAGCTCGAGCTGTTTTGCAAGGAGGAATGGGAAAAAAATGTCAGTTTCTCGATGTGCAAAACTGATAGAGACATACCCCAAGCGACTTACAGCTGTAATCGCAGCAAAAGGTGGCGCTACAAAGTATTAACGTAAGGGGGCTGAATAATTTTGCACGCCCAATTTTTCAGTTTTTGATTTGTTAAAAAAGCTTGAAATATCCAATAAATGTCGTTCCACTTCATCATTGTGTCCCACTTGTTGTTGATTCTTCACAAAAAAATACAGTTTTATATCTTTATGTTTGAAGCCTGAAATGTGGCAAAAGGTCGCAAAGTTCAAGGGGGCCGAATATTTTCGCAAGGCACTGTATTTCACCCGATCACTTATCATTGCATTTCTTTCAGTTTTCACTTTAGTTTAGAAACTGACCACAACCACAAAACAACAGACCAAAACTACTGTCCACAACCACATAACTAGTGACCTGACTACAACTACTGACTACAACCACACAACTACTGACCACAGCCACTAAACTACTAACCACAATGACTGACCAAAAAAAACACAACTACAGACCATAACATCTGAACACAATTACTGACCACAACATCAAAATGACTGACCGCAGCTAGTGACCACATAAAAACTGAACCCCAAAACTTACTGACCACAACTACACAGCTACTGACCACAACTACTGACCACACAACTACAGACCCCAACCACACAACTACTGACCATAACCACACAACAACACACCATAACATCTGACCACAACTACTGACCACAACTACAGACCACAACTAATGACCACAACCACTGACCACAACTACTGACCACAACTACTGACCAGAACAACACAACTACATACCATAACTACTGACCACAACTACTGACCATAACTACTGATCACAACTACTGACTACAATGACTGTCCAAAACTACTATACAACTAACCATATCATACAGCTTATAGCCCGGGATATATAGCCTGTTTATGGTTTCAGAATTATCCCCATCTTGATAGATGGGGTTAAATCTGAATTATCTTAGCGACAGAACTCAGGCCATCTTGATAGATGGGGTTAAATCTGAATTATCTTAGTGACAGAACTCAGGTCATCTTGATAGATGGGGTTTAATCTGAATTTCTTGAGATTCAAAAAGGTGTTCCTCAGGGTTCTACTTTAGGTCCATTATTGTTCACTTTGTATATTAATGACATAGGAAACACTGTTCATATTTGTAACATTCATCTCTATGCAGACGACACAGTGTTGTGTTCCTGTGCCACCTCAGTGCATCGGGCCAGGCCATTCGTGAACTTCAGCATGACTGATTCAATTCCGAAATCACTTAAATATAAGTAAAACCAAGCTCATGCCGTTCTCCAGGTCATGAAATGTTGATCCTGAGGACCTGCATATTTGCGCTACAAATGGAGCTCAAATTGAGCTACTTTCTCGATATAAGTGCCTGAGTGTCTGGATTGATGACAACTTGTCCTTCGTAACGGATATATAGAACATCTGAATAAGAAAATAAGATCAAAGATTGTTTTTTTAATATCTGAATAAATCATGCCTCCGTATTGAAAATAGGAGAAAGATTGTTCAAACAACGCTTCTCCCTGTATTGGATTTTGGTGATATTGTTTACATGCGTGCGGCACAACCTCTGTTTTGAAACTGTACAACTGATAAATATATCATGCATATCAATGTATTTAGGCAGGATCATTGATCATACTGACCTGAAGTATTGGTTTGTAGTTCACATCACAGTCACTGAAAAGTGGAGGGGGAAAGGCTCAGTTAAACTGATCTTTTTCATCTTAACAAAAATATTTAATCTCAGTGATTGACATTATACAGGTATTATGGTATGTTGACTAACCAATGCGCAGTGAAAGGAGATTAAATCTAGTCATGATCAGTGTTGTCATGTTCTGACCTTAGTTCTTTTGTTATGTCTTTGTTTTAGTATGGTCAGGGCGTGAGTTGGGTGGGTAGTCTATGTTCCGTTTTCTATGGTGTGTTTGCGTTTGGCTGGTATGGTTCTCAATCAGATGCAGGTGTCGTTAGTTGTCTCTGATTGAGAATCATACTTAGGTAGCCTTTTCCCACTTGTGTTTCGTGGGTGTTTATTTTCCGTGTCTGTGTGTTCCACACGGAACTGTTTCGTGGGTGTTTATTTTCCGTGTCTGTGTGTTCCACACGGAACTGTTTCGGTTGGTTATTTCACCTGTCCTTTATTGTTTTGTTTCAGTGTCCGCTTGTTGTAATAAAGAGCATGAACACGCACCACGCTGCGCATTGGTCCTCCGATCCTTCTTACTACTCCTCCTCAGAAGAGGAGGACGAGAATCGTTACAAGTGTCCTATATTTCATGTTAGAATCATTCACATTGTTGGTTGGCCAGCAAGCAAAAAACTTGATGTTACCCATCGTTTACTTTTTGGGGAAACTGGTGATAACTATAGGAAGTTAACATAAATTCAAAGGGCGTCTTGATATGAAAGTATAAAACCCATCATAATGATGTCAGTGAAGAAGTTATGAATGATATCCCTTTGCTGAGGGTTCTCGGTTGAACAAGGATGTGCATCAGATAGTTGTTGAACTATGAAACCCACGCCCACCGTGGCGTATAGCACTGCCCCCCCCCCCCCCCCCAACTACCCATACTAACATACTGTATACTACATCCTTCAGGAGTACGTATATACCAAATACTATATACTATTAGTTCATTTCAGAATGCTATAAACAAACGGTATCCTTTCAGTTGAGTGTACTAGCGCTTCGGCTGTCTACTGGAAGTTGATGCTGTTACCTATGCAACTTCTTGCTAGTTTGTTAGCATAGCAAATTACTAGCTAGGCATCTTAAGATTTCATTAACAATGTCCATTGAGAACGCACACAGACTATAACACTTAGCTAAGCTAAGAATGATGTGAATAATCAAGTCAATAAACTTTGGGTAGTTAGTTAGATAGCATATAGGTAATATACTGGAAAGTTTGGTGTATTATGTAGCCAGCCATGGCTAGGTAGTTAACTAACATACCAGTGTATTATGTAGCCAGCCATGGCTAGGT
The DNA here is from genome assembly GCF_002021735.2 of Oncorhynchus kisutch. Taxonomy (NCBI): domain Eukaryota; kingdom Metazoa; phylum Chordata; class Actinopteri; order Salmoniformes; family Salmonidae; genus Oncorhynchus; species Oncorhynchus kisutch. The sequence goes on from NC_034181.2 coordinate 3,074,978, forward strand.
AGTTAACTAACATACCGGTACACACAAGCAACAATATATATGCTTTGCCGTTCGTAAGGCTAGCGTAGCTAACAAATTGTCAGTCATGTACCCTTATTTGAAAAGTCATTACTTTATGACATTGCTCAACATTTCTTAACATTTGTCATAATTAGTTAAAGCAATGAATTTGTATCCTCTCTCGTCGGAATTCGGCTGCATATTTTTCCGCCATTTTCCTCAAGTCTAAAAAATGTTGTGAAGCCACACCCTTTTTGTGAAGAATTGCATTATGGGCCCTAAAAGCACGGAAAATAGTGTCCACTGCTTGTATACTTCGTATTTTGGGCGAATGTAGTACGACATCCAGGAACTTTTGGCATACTACCTATATCCATACTATGACCAATAAGCATACTACCTATATCCATACTATGACCAATAAGCATACTACCTATATCCATACTATGACCAATAAGCATACTACATACTCAATTTACGTCACAGATAGTACGGTTAGTGCAGTTAGTAAGAGTATTCTAACACAGCTCAGGTCCCAAATCTGAGTACCTCACAGACGATGTCTACAACACAAACACATTCTAACCGTTCTGATTGGTCCCAGAAACCAATGGGTTGGGCCGGAGCCAGAACACATACAGGTAAAGCAGCGTTTTGAAAATGTGGCATTGTCTTTCATACTCTGACTGGTGTTGATCCAATCACAGATTACTTTGTTTTGTATAACGCCCCTCATTTTGATGTCACCGCAAACAACTACAACGGTGGCAGTCTCAGAGTTGTCAGGCAGCACCTCCCCACCCAATACTGCGGTAGTTTTCTCTTCCTGGAACATAGTTCACCCGTCACTTGGCTGAATTCTTTAACTAATCAATTCGGATCAATCATTTTTGATCATCACACTGTATTGTCTCCCCGTCGAAGTGCTGTAATTTTACGCCACCATTTTTGGATTTTCTGACAATTTAAGATGTTTTACACCCTTGGCTGTCCAGACATGGTGGTGGAAATAGTTTATTTTTGAATTTTTTAGACTGCACATATTTTTTCAGTTTTCTTTCCAGACTGCCCACCATTAAAGCAAGTTAAGGAGGAAATTATTCCTTTGCAGCCTGAATGGAGGATGCTTTATGTACGAGCCGGTCCACGGGGGACAGGAGTGTATTACCGGCTGGGCACATCAATCTTAGACGATGTGAAGAGCTAGCACCCACTATCGGGTGTTGGCCTAGGCCAACACAACATATCCTTGCATGACTTCAAGTTTACTTCAATATGATGGTTATTAAATCAATATTTCTGCATGAAGGTGTTTACACTGCCATTTCTCACATAATACATTTTACAGACCCAAAAAGATCCCACCTTGTCTAGCCTATTGTTTTGTTGACATTTGGAAAGTTTCCACCAGTCTTGTCTTGACATGTTTTTATCAGAGACATACTTTACTCACATAACAAGGTTCGATGGAAACCTGGTTAGTGATAACAGTTCAGCGTGTATCTGAATAGGATGAATGCAATATATCAAGGATATACAATAAATCAATGGACTAGCATGCCATAAAGACTTTTTGTTCATATTTGCAGAGCTAGCATGTAAAGGCATTCTTTTATTTTCGCTGGACCCCATATCTCAAGTTGTTTGGCAGTCCATCATTGATTTGAAAACAAGAGGACTAGATTCAATTCTTATAGCCTTGTTGTTGTCTTTTGGCAACTTGTGCCATTTTATAGAAACCAGGCTATTAGGCTAGGCTATACAGGCGTATTCATTATCCTATGACATATACTGTATTTGGGGGCTCCCCAGTGGCGCAGCAGAGGTGTCACTACAGACCCTGGTTCGATTCCAGGCTGTATCACAACTAGCCGTGATTGGGAGTGCCATAGGGCGGTGCACAATTGGCCCAGCTTCGACCAGGTTCGGGTTTGGCCTGGGGTAGGCCGTCATTGTAAATAATAATTTGTTCTTAACTGATTTGCCTAGTTAAATAAAGGTTAAATTAAGGTTACATTTAAATATGTCAGCAGGGTTCAGTGAAATGCTTCTCTTTTGCTTGCGCACATGGCACAGATCTTTGGCTGGAGAAATCAAATGCGCAACTGCCCTACAATGTTTAGCATGGACATTAACTACGTGGTTTGAAATTAAAGATACGCTTTTGGAAAACAATAATTTAAACAATAAATGAATGAACTAATAAAGTAACTGTATGCTATAAATTATAACAATTGTTTGTGAAGAGGACTGCCATTTCTTTCTCTCCACTCGCCCACACATTACCTTTGCTTTGGCTGGAGAATGCATGTGGATGACTGAGCAGATACTTCAACCGCAGTACGCTATAGGACGACTGAGCCGATACTTCAACCGCAGTACGCTATAGGACGACTGAGCAGATACTTCAACCGCAGTATGCTATAGGACGACTGAGCAGATAACCGCAGTACGCTATAGGACGACTGAGCCGATACTTCAACCGCAGTACGCTATAGGACGACTGAGCAGATACTTCAACCGCAGTATGCTAGAGGACGACTGAGCAGATACTTCAACCGCAGTATGCTATAGGACGACTGAGCAGATACTTCAACCGCAGTACGCTATAGGACGACTGAGCCGATACTTCAACCGCAGTACGCTATAGGACGACTGAGCAGATACTTCAACCTCAGTATGCTATAGGACGACTGAGCAGATACTTCAACCGCAGTATGCTATAGGACGAATGAGCAGATACTTCAACCGCAGTATGCTATAGGACGAATGAGCAGATACTTCAACCGCAGTATGCTATAGGACGACTGAGCAGATACTTCAACCGCAGTATGCTATAGGACGACTGAGCAGATACTTCAACCGCAGTACGCTATAGGACGACTGAGCAGATACTTCAACCGCAGTATGCTATAGGACGACTGAGCAGATACTTCAACCGCAGTACGCTATAGGACGACTGAGCCGATACTTCAACCGCAGTACGCTATAGGACGACTGAGCAGATACTTCAACCGCAGTATGCTATAGGACGACTGATCAGGTACTTCAACCGCAGTACGCTATAGGACGACTGAGCAGATACTTCAACCGCAGTACGCTATAGGACGACTGAGCAGATATTTCAACCGCAGTACGCTATAGGACGACTGAGCAGATATTTCAACCGCAGTACGCTATAGGACGACTGAGCCGATACTTCAACCGCAGTACCCTATAGGACGACTGAGCAGATATTTCAACCGCAGTACGCTATAGGACGACTGAGCGGATACTTCAACCGCAGTACGCTATAGGACGACTGAGCCGATACTTCAACCGCAGTACGCTATAGGACGACTGAGCAGATACTTCAACCGCAGTACGCTATAGGACGACTGAGCAGATATTTCAACCGCAGTACGCTATAGGACGACTGAGCAGATACTTCAACCGCAGTACGCTATAGGACGACTGAGCAGATACTTCAACCGCAGTACGCTATAGGACGACTGAGCAGATACTTCAACCGCAGTACGCTATAGGACGACTGAGCAGATACTTCAACCGCAGTACGCTATAGGACGACTGAGCAGATACTTCAACCGCAGTACGCTAGAGGACGACTGAGCAGATACTTCAACCGCAGTACGCTATAGGACGACTGAGCCGATACTTCAACCGCAGTACGCTATAGGACGACTGAGCCGATACTTCAACCGCAGTACGCTATAGGACGACTGAGCCGATACTTCAACCGCAGTACGCTATAGGACGACTGAGCAGATACTTCAACCGCAGTACGCTATAGGACGACTGAGCAGATACTTCAACCGCAGTACGCTATAGGACGACTGAGCAGATACTTCAACCGCAGTACGCTATAGGACGACTGAGCAGATACTTCAACCGCAGTACGCTATAGGACGACTGAGCAGATACTTCAACCGCAGTAAGCTATAGGACGACTGAGCAGATACTTCAACCGCAGTACGCTAGAGGACGACTGAGCAGATACTTCAACCGCAGTACGCTATAGGACGACTGAGCCGATACTTCAACCGCAGTACGCTATAGGACGACTGAGCCGATACTTCAACCGCAGTACGCTATAGGACGACTGAGCAGATACTTCAACCGCAGTATGCTATAGGACGACTGAGCAGATACTTCAACCGCAGTACGCTATAGGACGACTGAGCCGATACTTCAACCGCAGTACGCTAGAGGACGACTGAGCAGATACTTCAACCGCAGTACGCTATAGGACGACTGAGCAGATACTTCAACCGCAGTACGCTATAGGACGACTGAGCAGATACTTCAACCGCAGTACGCTATAGGACGACTGAGCCGATACTTCAACCGCAGTACGCTATAGGACGACTGAGCAGATACTTCAACCGCAGTACGCTATAGGACGACTGAGCAGATACTTCAACCGCAGTATGCTATAGGACGACTGAGCAGATACTTCAACCGCAGTATGCTATAGGACGACTGAGCAGATACTTCAACCGCATTATGCTAGAGGACGACTGAGCAGATACTTCAACCGCAGTACGCTGTAGGACGACTGAGCCGATACTTCAACCGCAGTACGCTATAGGACGACTGAGCCGATACTTCAACCGCAGTACGCTATAGGACGACTGAGCAGATACTTCAACCGCAGTACGCTATAGGACGACTGAGCAGATACTTCAACCGCAGTACGCTATAGGACGACTGAGCAGATACTTCAACCGCAGTATGCTATAGGACGACTGAGCAGATACTTCAACCGCAGTACGCTATAGGACGACTGAGCAGATACTTCAACCGCAGTACGCTATAGGACGACTGAGCAGATACTTCAACCGCAGTACGCTATAGGACGACTGAGCCGATACTTCAACCGCAGTACGCTATAGGACGACTGAGCAGATACTTCAACCGCAGTATGCTATAGGACGACTGAGCAGATACTTCAACCGCAGTACGCTATAGGACGACTGAGCAGATACTTCAACCGCAGTATGCTATAGGACGACTGAGCAGATACTTCAACCGCAGTATGCTATAGGACGACTGAGCAGATACTTCAACCGCAGTACGCTATAGGACGACTGAGCCGATACTTCAACCGCAGTACGCTATAGGACGACTGAGCAGATACTTCAACCGCAGTATGCTATAGGACGACTGAGCCGATACTTCAACCGCAGTACGCTATAGGACGACTGAGCAGATACTTCAACCGCAGTACGCTATAGGACGACTGAGCCGATACTTCAACCGCAGTACGCTATAGGACGACTGAGCAGATACTTCAACCGCAGTATGCTATAGGACGACTGAGCCGATACTTCAACCGCAGTATGCTATAGGATGCTTGCCATCAGAAAACAAATAATAAAGCCAAAGACACTGGGAAAATAGTGGATTCGGATAAACAAGTTAACAAGTCTGAATTGTTCTTTCAGTATAATATCTTTGGATATGACTATTTTCTTCTTTACAGCCAAAGTGTGCCCGAACATGACCACGAAGTGAAGTGATTCAGATAATGAGGTCCAAACTCAACAATGAAGCCAAATCGTATAGATCTACATTGCGGTTGATAGGCCTATATATTTATTTATTCAGTAATTGAATTTTCTTTAATTGACGAATTGTTGAATAATTGTGTAATAAACAAATATGTTGCATAACTACATGACGTCTTGATTTGTAACGTCAGTCGCCTATTAGGCTATAATACCATTCGATTCTTAGACATTTTTATAGTAATTACTTTAATAGTCCTATAATATTCCTACAATACAGTTGTATGATAATCTTATAGGATTACTATAGTAATGGTCGAAAATACTATAAGATTCATTATGGGAATTTCTAGCATAATTACTATAATTTTATCAAATCAAATGTTATTGGTCGTCACCTACACATGGTTAGCAGATCTTATTGGTCGTCACCTACACATGGTTAGCAGATGTTATTGGTCGTCACCTACACATGGTTAGCAGATCTTATTGGTCGTCACCTACACATGGTTAGCAGATCTTATTGGTCGTCACCTACACATGGTTAGCAGATCTTATTGGTCGTCACCTACACATGGTTAGCAGATGTTATTGGTCGTCACCTACACATGGTTAGCAGATCTTATTGGTCGTCACCTACACATGGTTAGCAGATGTTATTGGTCGTCACCTACACATGGTTAGCAGATCTTATTGGTCGTCACCTACACATGGTTAGCAGATGTTATTGGTCGTCACCTACACATGGTTAGCAGATCTTATTGGTCGTCACCTACACATGGTTAGCAGATGTTATTGGTCGTCACCTACACATGGTTAGCAGATCTTATTGCCAGTGTAGCGAAATGCTTGTGTTTCTAGTTCTGACAGTGCAGCGATATCTAACAAGTAATATCTAACAATTCCACAACAACTACCTAATACACACAAATCTAAGTAAAGGAATGGAATAAGAATATATACATATAACTATATGGATTAAGCAATGATAAGCTGCATACACTAAGATACAGTAGAATAGTATAGAATACAGCATATGAGATGAGCAATGCAAGATATGTAAACCTTATTAATGTGGCATTATTAAAGTGACTAGTGATCCATTTATTAAGGTGGCCAATGATTTCAAGTCTGTATGATATAGGCAGCAGCCTCTCTCTCGTGGTGGCTGTTTAACAGTCTGATGGCCTTGAGAGAGATAGAAGCTGTTTTTCCAGTCTCTCGGGTCCCAGCTTTGATGCACCTGTACTGACCTCGCCTTCTGGATGGTAACGGGGTCCTTGATGATCTTTTTGGCCTTCCTGTGACATCGGGTGCTGTAGGTGTCCTGGAGGGCAGATAGTTTGCCCCTGATGATGCGTTGTGCAGACCTCACTGCCCTCTGGAGAGCCCTGCGGTTGTGGGTGGTGCAGTTGCCGTACCAGGCGGTGATACAGTCCGACAGGATATGTAAAAGGATCTGCATCTGTAAAAGTTTGTGAGGGTTTTAGGTGACCAGACACATTTATTCAGCCTCCTGAGGTATAAGAGGCGCTGTTGCACGTTCTTCACCACACGGTCTGTGTGGGTGGACCATTTCAGTTTGTCCGTGATGTGTATGCCGAGGAACTTAAAAATGTCCACCTTATCCTTATAAGGGGGTGCTCCCTCTGCTGTTTCCTGAAGTCCACGATCATCTCCTCTGTTTTGTTGACGGTGAGTGAGAGGTTATTTTCCTGACACCACACTCCGAGGGCCCTCACCTCCTCCCTGTAGGCCGTCTCATTGTTGTTGGTAATCAAGCCTACCACTGTTGTGTTGTCTACAAACTTGATGATTGAGTTGGAGGCGTGCATGGCCACGCAGTCATGGGTGAACAGGGAGTACAGGAGGGGGCTGAGCACGCACCCTCGTGGGGCAGCATTCTTACGTTGGTATTCCTCTTGTCCAGTTGGGATAGGGCAGTGTGCAGTGTGATGGTGACTGCGTCATGTGTGGACCTGTTAGGGCAGTATGCAAACTGAACTGGGTCTAGGGTGTCAGGTAGGGTGGAGGTGATATGATCCTTAACTAGCCTCTCAAAGCACTTCATGATGACAGAAGTGAGTGCTACTGGAGCTATAGTCATTTAGTTCAGTTACCTTTGCATTATTGGGTACCATAATATTCACATAAACCATTTGTATGATAATATTATAGGATTACTTTAAATGTTTTTTTTCTGTACGCAACAGCTCCCACATCATTTCTAATGAATTAAGGCTACGTCGAAAAAAGCTGGTTTTTCTTCTTCCTGCTCTGGGATCAGAAATGCTTTCTTTTCACCACATGAGGGAGGTACAACCATTATAGAGAGGCAAAACTCCATCCCCTCTACCAAACTGCCAACAAGTCCCTACATGATCCAGTTTCTGGGCTTGTTTGACATTGCAGACTATAGTGCAGGTGACTGCCTACCGACTGATCTACAAATCAGCTTGCATCATAAATAAGGACTCATTGGGTATGTTTTGAGCAGATCACTTTTTATCAAGTTGGTGACCATTGTTTATGAGGATTAAAAAAAAATGGTCTGACTTTGCGCTGACATGTCGACTTCGTGACCTTTACAGAAATCATGTGATCAAAGGTTATGAAGTTTTGACTGTAGTTGACTGCTAAGTTTCTGCTCTTCATCCTGCTGCCACCGCCTGCATTGTGGGAAGCTCTATTGTCAACCAATCATTAGGTTGTTTTTTGTTTGATTCGAAGACATGACTGAAACAGGAACCAACTTCATCATGTAGGCCACACAGTGAAATAGCCTGTAATACAAATGAATGTGATATTTGAGGCTCTTTTAGTAATTGATTGTACAATGAACACACGTGTGATTTAGGTCTGTGAGTATGTGATATGGGGCTGGAGCCATGTTTTAACATCAGAAAGACAAACTTTAACGACACAAGATGTTGATCTGAGCCTTGCTGTTGTTGAACCACACTGGTGTCCGACTTTTTGCTGTCGCAGTTGCACCTCCCCCGACTTAATTTCTTGACTTTCATATACTGCCGGTTGCTTTCGCCTTACCACTCAAACTCTGCCATTATTATTTGTAAATCAATCAGTCAATCAGTCACAATTTACCCATGATTCATCACGGTTTTGATGGTCTCGAACATGGCCTATGTCTACATGGAAACCCCCATTGGTCTAGGCTAGATGATGTACTTGATGAGCACTAAGTTTAATGTACACTTAGCTACATTTATTATGCAATGATTGGTTGTTTACCTTGAAAGTGCGCTTCAATTTAGCTCAAACCCTCAATAGGAATGTTAAATGTAAGTTAAGAGCACACAGAAATATCTAAGCCTTAGTTCAAACAGTGCTCTGGCGACGCACCAAACGAAGAAAAAATGTATCTCTTTGGAAGAGCGGGGATATATTGCCGTCTGAAAACATTAAGTGTGCCCAGTTGGACTTTTGATTGTTCGTCAGCCTCTGACGCTCCTTCAGCGTGATGTTGTTGAGAAGTTCTTCCTGTCGGGAGAAATAGTGATGCAAATAAAGGCTGCTTGTCAGCCAGGATCCGCCAGAGCCGCCATTCAGCCAGGATCCGCCAGAGCCGCCATTCAGCCAGGATCCGCCAGAGCCGCCATTCAGCCAGGATCCGCCAGAGCCGCCATTCAGCCAGGATCCGCCAGAGCCGCCATTCAGCCAGGATCCGCCAGAGCCGCCATTCAGCCAGGATCCGCCAGAGCCGCCATTCAGCCAGGATCCGCCAGAGCCGCCATTCAGCCAGGATCCGCCAGAGCCGCCATTCAGCCAGGATCCGCCAGAGCCGCCATTCAGCCAGGTTCCGCTAGAGCTGCAATTCAGCCAGGATCCACCAGAGCCGCCATTCAGCCAGGATCCACCAGAGCCACCATTCAGCCAGGATCCGCCAGAGCCGCCATTCAGCCAGGTTCCGCTAGAGCTGCAATTCAGCCAGGATCCACCAGAGCCGCCATTCAGCCAGGATCCACCAGAGCCGCCATTCAGCCAGGATCCGCCAGAGCCGCCATTCAGCCAGGATCCGCCAGAGCCGCCATTCAGCCAGGATCCGCCAGAGCCGCCATTCAGCCAGGATCCGCCAGAGCCGCAATTCAGCCAGGATCCGCCAGAGCGGCCATTCAGCCAGGATCCGCCAGAGCCGCCATTCAGCCAGGATCCGCCAGAGCCGCCATTCAGCCAGGATCCGCTAGAGCTGCAATTCAGCCAGGATCCGCCAGAGCCGCCAAACCAATTGGTTGGTATGTCAAGCAAAATCTTATAACTCGCGCCAGCCCGCTCTTAATTTCTATCCAAGTTTGTCATTTGAACTGTGTGTAATTCTAGTTACTGTGAGTGCCTTGATGTTTCACTGTTTTAATGGGTCAGTTGATAATCGGAACCTGAGATGTCAGTAATATTAGAACCCCTGGTTGGATCATGATTAGTCACATGACGTTGCTTCCTACACTGACCCTCAACTCCAAGGGTTAGCTAGCCCCAGACCCAGCCTCAGACCGAGACCCAGCCCCAGACCAGCCACAGACCCAGCCCCAGACCGAGACCCAGACCCAGCCCCAGACCCAGCCCCAGACCCAGCCCCAGACCAGCCACAGATCGTACTAATAGTTGAATGGAATTGCTCTCCACAAATGACAAGAATGGAATCCTACTTTGAGAAAAAAATGACTTAAGTGAGTGTGTGTTTAGCCAAAGATTCACAATCTTCAAATATAAGTATTTTGAAAGAGGTAAATTAGATCCCTTCTGCTTTACCATCCTCACACATACAGGACCACAGATGAGCTATAAACAACTACAAACAGAGCACAAGGTTTGGCTCCCAGAACTCATTTCTGACATCTAAAACACATGTTACATATTTTCCAAGATGTACCTATTATTTTCAGCTTCATGTTGCCGTTCTCCAAGCCATAAAAGAGAGAATGACTATCTTAACTAGGCAAGCCAGTTAAGAGCAAATTATTATTTACAATGACAGCCTTCCGGGGAACAGTGCCTTCCAGGTTAACTGCCTTGTTCAGGGGTAAAACAACATATTTTTACCTTGTCAGCTCGGGGATTCGATCCAGAAACCTTTCAGTTAATTGCTCAACGCTCTAACCACTAGGCTACCTGCTGGTTACTAGTCCAACACTCTAACCACTAGGCTACCTGCTGGTTACTAGCCCAACCCTCTAACCACTAGGCTACCTGCTGGTTACTAGTCCAACCCTCTAACCACTAGGCTACCTGCTGGTTACTAGTCCAACCCTCTAACCACTAGGCTACCTGCCGTCTCACGCTAATGGAGAAACTTGAATAACTTTACTACTACATGAAAACAAAGGGTCAGATCTCAACAAACCTGAATTTAAAAAAGGGAAAAGATTAAGGTTTTCAAAAAATGTCAAAATGCTTACAGAGTAACCCAGAAGTGACTTCAGCCAGCCAGACAAAGCCAACGTCATGTCCCCATCTGGTTATTATCAATTTGCTCTACCCAAAACCATATAAGGAATATCATCGCAGACCTTAATTGACGAGTCATTATAGTAATGTTGAGTAATCAAATGTAGGGATTAGGGTAATTATATATCCTACACAGACATAATATATATCTACAGATAGCCATGTCTATGCGATGCTTCATGAAGACATGACTTCACCATTTTGTCCTGTGGTTATGATAGGGGTTCAAGATCACTCCTATGCAAAGGGTTTAGTTACAGTTATGAGCAGACGTGTGGTGTTTCAAGGCTTAAAACTCAACAATATTTTAATAAATTGTATTTTATTATTAGCAACTTACGATTTGAACATCCATTAATTCCATTTGGTGTCTTTACGTATTATTACTGTTGAAACACAAAGTCCCATTTGAATTGCACAATAGAATGCAATATCAATGTCCGCTTTCGAGGTTTCATTCAATGGACTGGAACCTGTTGTTGTCGTTGTTGTTGTTGGGCCTAACAGAATAGGTTTTAATGCTCCGTTGGAAACACAAACGCCTACTTCATATGTACAGTATAATGCTTTAGTATAGAAAACATGTCAAAAGTGTTCAATGTCTTAATGATATTCAATATTCAACCTACTATCTTTTAAAATAGTTTAGACTTCTACAGTTATTTCGATGTGAATAATTTAGATTTTTGATCACCCTTTGATGTTCTCCTTTACCATAAATAAACAATCTTACTTTTAGATTAAAGGTCATTTATTTATTCAGTTATAGAAATATCCTTGTTAATCTCTCCGTCCTATATGTGGACATGGGGTCGATAACCAGGGGTCGGTAACCAGGGGTCGGTAACCAGGGGACATAACAAAAGGTCTCATGTTTCACATGAGGTCATCACTATGATCCAGACTAATGAACATTAATGTCCATCCTGGACTAAAACAACTCTAATGGCCAGGTTTCTCCACTCCACTACAATGCTTGAACAATGGAAAAGAATACAGTCGAATATCATAGCATAATGTTTTTTTCATACAGGAAAATTTGTTTGTGGCATTTTGGATTAGATAATAACATTTCACACATGACGGATATTTAAACAATAAACAAATGTATTATACAAGAACAACACAAAGTCATGAATATTGTAGGTGTTTCCTTTGGAGTTGATGGACATCAGCACATCTGTGTCTTGTACCAGAAATACATCCGGAGACTGTCTATGACTCAGAGTACAGAAGACCAAAAGGTTTCCATTGTATTAACGTCACTTTCAAAGGAACCTTTACTACAGCACCCACATCTCTGTTTTTCTGATCTGCTGCTATAGGTGATGCTCAACCTCCTGCTTTTTTTATAGGTGATGCTCAACCTCCTGCTTTTTTTTTCATAGGTGATGCTCAACCTCCTGTTTTTTTTATAGGTGATGCTCAACCTCCTGTTTTTTTTTTATAGGTGATGCTCAACATCCTGCTTTTTTTTTATAGGTGATGCTCAACCTCCTGTTTTTTTTTCATAGGTGATGCTCAACCTCCTGTTTTTAATAGGTGATGCTCAACTTCCTGTTTTTATAGGTGATGCTCAACTTCCTGTTTTTATAGGTGATGCTCAACTTCCTGTTTTTATAGGTGATGCTCAACTTCCTGCTTTTATAGGTGATGCTCAACTTCTAGGCCTATCCCTTGGCTCTGAATAGTAAAGCCTAGTTTGTGTCAAATAATTTACAATATGGGATCACTTATGGGAGGTGTAATCTGTTCATGGATTAACATACATTTAGATGGAAGTTGAATTTATAGGATCTATATGTCATAATCTGATACTATGTTTAAATATATATATTCTGCCCCAGGCAATGGAATGCAAAACGATTTCACCGTTCTGATGCATGCAATTATTATTATGATTTTATTTATTTATTATTAAACTCCTATTGCAAAACAAACATAACCTCTACACTTATTTCTGTCGATATAAACAACATTTAAAAAAACATTATGTAGTCTAGGCAGTAGACTCCATGGAACATATGCATAAAATGACTAGTTCAGTGGGGGCAGGGTCCAGGCTAAATAGCCTAATGAATAACAATATGTATATATTTATAGAATATAGAATGTGTAACCAATTAACAATTTTGGCAAAGAATTTACCATTTTTGGATAGTTTCCAACACATGGCGATGTGGGATCCGTCAGTTCTCTGTGTTTCTGTGCGGTTGTTAAAGTGTATTTCCTAGGTCGGCTGTAGACCCTGCCCTCTGTATATCACTGTATTGACGTGTTGTTAGCAAATGGGAGCAGAACGTCCGATCCTTCGCATGAGGGGGTCATTCTGACTACAGGGCCGATCCTTCGCCTGAAGAGGTCATTCTGACTACAGTTGCCACTTGTTGCTAAACCCTTCAGGGCTTCAATACTCGACCACCGCAAATACATTGATAGCCTACACTTTAATCCTACACGTTAATCTATTCTCTCCAATAGAGACGCGGATCTCGATGTTGAATCAGGATTCAGGAATACTCCCACAACTAACATTGAAAGGAGATACTTTGTCAACTGTTTGATATTTCGGTCTAATCTGACGGGCGAAGCATGGTTGATAATACCAGTATAGCAACTAAATCTGCTTTGGTAAGCATCACATTTAGTTCTTTCTCTAACCATGTTGACTGATTCTGATTATTCTTATTAGCCTATGTAGATGTTAATAAGATAGGCTATTTCGTTTTGTTATTTTATTTCGTTTTCTTTTAGGCTAATTATTTACATTTTAATAACGTTTTTGAATGTTTAGATTCACATTTACAGTAAATTAACTTTTTACATAACTTTTATCTCTTAAATAGATTGATACGCACGTTTCTGATGCGTAAGAAAAATAGTATGCAATGGTTTATGTATATATAGGCTAATTATTCTGTGTAATTATTTTTGTCAGCCTGCCACATCAGCACTAGGCTATACAGCGCACAATGTTACTGTGTAACCCACGTTCATTTCCGCAATACATTGTAGTCTATTTATGGTGCACTTTTGATACATGTTAGAAGCCACGTTTTAAGAGACATCGACTCCAGGGGCCAAATGTCGGCCACATTATCATAATAGGCATGGTTGTGTGTTCTTACAGTTTATTACCAAGTTATTTCTTAATAGTTTATTGCTTTTAGTCAGTTTTCTCTCCGTTACAATATTTCCGAGTGGTTATTTTATTTGTACCCCCTTGCTCTCCACAGCAAGCAGCGTTCTCCTCGCCCAACAACCTCCCCCTGCTCGTCTCCTCTGCCTCCACACACAGCCATTTCCCCGGCTCACACTCACAGTCCCAACAGCCCAGCAGCGGAGGCATGAAGCTAGAGGCGGTCATGGAAAACCTCCAAAGACAGCAGGCTGCCCGCCTGGCGTTAGAAGAGAAGCTTCGTCAGGCAGAGAAAGAGAAGGATCTCCGCTCCATGGTCGAGTCCCAGATACACCAACAAGCCCTCGCTTTCCACCACTACCAGGCAGCGGTCCGGGGCGCTTTCGCCGCGGGAGTAGCGAACTCTTCTCCCAGCTTGGCGAGATCCGCTGAACCGGGACTGGCTGTCCATCACAGTTTCGACGCCCGCAGGCACTCAGAGAGAGCCGACGACTCCGATATGGATGACGATCCAGAGGGGATGGACCGATGCATGAATGATGACGACCGGAATCTGGATGGAGATGACATGGACAACGAAGGAGTCGTGGATGATGAGGATGAAGAGGACATGGAGGGGGCTCTCAGCCACTACCAGCCCCACCACCCCATGCACCCCGGTGCGGGACACTCTCCGAAGGGCACCCCGGTGCAGTTCATGTCTAGAATTCCCCCCTCCTTCGTTGCGCCCCGGCAGTTGGAATCCCCGGGCGGGATGGCACCACAGTCTCAGAACCACGAATGGACTTACGAGGAGCAATTCAAACAGGTAAAGCTGACTAATAAGTAATAACTTGATATGAAACGTTACCTACTATACACTAGACTACACTGACTGTACTACCCCATGTTGATAACAATCTCATTCGTCTCCTTAACGAAGTTTCCTATAATTAAGCCTGCCCGTTACTTTTCCAAGTCCAAAAACACAATTGAACTTTGTTTTAACGGCTCTAGCTTCTCAAGAGGATGTTCAACTGTTTTGATATGTGGACTTCAGAAACGACACTAACTTTAGTTTGTGCTGTGGAGCCTCTTGCTGATCTGTCCTCTCTGTCTTTCCTTCACATGTTATGTATTTTCTCAAACGTTATTTATTCAGGGGGAAAAAACCGTTGAGACCAGGCTCCCATTCTCAATGACTAATCACTGTAATACAACAATCAAATGGAACAAATCATTAATCAATACAATGTCAAATAAAACAGCAATCAATACAATGTCAAATTAAATGAAAATACAGCGCAATACACCAATTTAGTCATTCGGTTCCATTCCTCAGCTACTAGGTCCTCAATCAAAACCCTAAACTGCCCAAGCGCCAACAGAACACCTATTTGTAAAGAGTTTGTAAATTGTTTCAGCAGTGAGACGCGTCAAAACTAAAAGCAGATTTACCGGTGGAGACCTGAGGAACCTCAAGAGTTTAACCAACACTGGGAACGGGTTTGGTTGTCTCATGTTTTTATACTTTAACAACAAAGTTGGGTAAGTCGGTCGCTTGTGTAGTAGAGCTTTGTAAACAGAAAGGGAGTAAGGAAGTGATTTACGGGACTTTATTGAGAACCAGCCAACCTTTTGATACCGGATTCAGCGATGAGTATTAAAACTGTTACCTGTGATAAAGTGAAGGATGCAATGGTAGACGGAATCCAAAGGTTTTAGAGTCGTGGCTGCTGCAATCTGGTAAACGCTGTCACCATAGCCAAGAACAGACAGGAAGGTTGACTGTACAATCTGCTTCCTGCTGTTTAGGGAGAGAAAAGATCTCTCTTAAAAAATATATATATATTTAAAAAAAAATATTTTTTAAATCTTATGTTTTTAACTATCTCATCAGTATGTTTTTTTAAACATGAAGTCTTTGTCAATCCAAATGCCCAGATATTTATAATAGGGAACCTGATCGATGGGAGAACCTTTCAGTGAATAAAAATATAGTCCATTTGAAACATTCTGGAGAGAACTAGAGAACAACATATATTTAGTCTTGCCCACATTAAGTACACGTTTTAAACCAACCAGGGCTTTCTGTAAGGTAACAATGTCAGCTGACAGCTCAAACAACTCCTGGTCTACAGTTGTGGGCAATGGCATAAATAACAGTATCGCTTGAATGTAGATGAAAAGTACAAGTTCTAATAGATAGACCGATATTATTTATACAAACACTAAAGACAACAGGTCCCAGTACCGACCCCTGTGGTACACCTTTTGTAAATATCCAGGAAACTAGACATAACACCATCAGAAATCACACATCGGGTCCTGTCTGACACATAATCTGTTCCAGGCTAAATTTCAGTCAATCTTTGAATGAGAATGTGATGGTCAACAGTATCAAAGTCCTTTGAAAGGTCTACAAATAAGTCAGCACAATTATTTCATTTTTCCTAAGCAATGAAACGGTGTAGGTCTAAAACCAGATATCGATAGAGAACATATTTTTTATTTCCTTCATGTCTATTTAATAAGAAGAACCCTAGACCAGACCACTTGTTCAAAGAACCCTAGACCAGACCACTTGTTAAAAGAACCCTAGACCAGACCACTTGTTTAAAGAACCCCAGACCAGACCACTTGTTAAAAGAACCCCAGACCAGACCACTTGTTAAAAGAACCCTAGACCAGACCACTTGTTAAAAGAACCCTAGACCAGACCACTTGTTAAAAGAACCCTAGACCAGACCACTTGTTAAAAGAACCCTAGACCAGACCACTTGTTAAAAGAACCCTAGACCAGACCACTTGTTTAAAGAACCCCAGACCAGACCACTTGTTCAAAGAACCCTAGACCAGACCACTTGTTAAAAGAACCCTAGACCAGACCACTTGTTAAAAGAACCCTAGACCAGACCACTTGTTAAAAGAACCCTAGACCAGACCACTTGTTTAAAGAACCCCAGACCAGACCACTTGTTAAAAGAACCCTAGACCAGACCACTTGTTTAAAGAACCCCAGACCAGACCACTTGTTTAAAGAACCCCAGACCAGACCACTTGTTTAAAGAACCCTAGACCAGACCACTTGTTCAAAGCACATTTAGCATAGAAGAACCGTTGACCAGACCACTTGGTCAAAGAATATAATTTCTTAGCTGACCAGGCCTAATTTACACGTATACAATATATTGATATTACTAATTTATTTACTATGAATACATGAGTATATTTAGTGATTTAAATAAATAAATAAATAAACAATAAAGAAATTAACTAAATATTTTCTCCTGCTTATTACTGACGTATCACTAGCTGTTAGTTGCTTAATTATTTGATAAATGCCCCTATTGATAAAACATTCGGGTGGATTTTTATATATAATGTCACAGCAATTGTGGCAGTATTGGCTTTAAGGCTTGATTGATATAAAACACAAAATAATAAATAGTTTTAGGTGACTAAAGAATAAGAAAGTAGTCCTCTCCTCTTTCAGTCAATCTTTGAATGAGAATGTGATGGTCAACAGTATCAAAGTCCTTTGAAAGGTCTACAAATCATTTATCATTCTGATAAAGATGTAAATTCATAATATTATTCATTCCAATCCACCACAGAGAGGTTGTAAAGCGAACACAGATCTAATATGGTCATTCTTTATTTATGACGGAACATTCAGATACTTCCCTAAATGTAATGTGTACATTAGGCCTGCATTAAGTAACCTAAGCAATGGAAATGCAATTCAAATCAGGGAGAAATAAAACCTTGATAATTAAGATGTGCCGTTGTGTAGTTCTTATGTTACTCATTGGACAAAATACAATTATTTATTTATTATTATTTATTTAAATCATACTATACTTCTCTATATAGTTCAGGGGTTTTCATGGGGTTTCTCTGTCCAGTAGATACATCCTCAGTTCAGGGGTTTTTATGGGGTTCCTCTGTCCAGTAGATACATCGTCAGTTCAGGGTTTTTTATGGGGTTCCTCTGTCCAGTAGATACATCGTCAGTTCAGGGTTTTTTATGGGGTTCCTCTGTCCAGTAGATACATCGTCAGTTCAGGGTTTTTTATGGGGTTCCTCTGTCCAGTAGATACATCGTCAGTTCAGGGTTTTTTATGGGGTTCCTCTGTCTAGTAGATACATCGTCAGTTCAGGGTTTTTATGGGGTTCCTCTGTCCAGTAGATACGGTGTCCTTCAGAAATTATTCATACCCTTTGACGTTTTCCACATTTTGTTTTGGTACAGTCTGAATTTAAAATGGATTACATTTAGATTTTTTTGTCACTGGCCAACACACAATAGTCCATAATGTCATAATGGAATTATGTTTTTCACAATGTTTACAAATGCATAAAAAAATGAAAAGCTTAAATGTCTTGAGTCAATAAGTATTCAACCCCTTTGTTATGTCTAAAGCCTAAAACAGTTCAGGAGTAAACATGTGTTTTAACAAGACACATAATAAGATGCATGGACTCTCTGTGTTCAATAATAGTGTTTAACATGGTTTCTGAATGACTACCTCATCTCTGTACCCTACACATATAATTATCTGTAAGGTCCCTCAGTCGAGCAATGAATTCCAAACACAGATTCAACCACAGGGACCAGCGAGTGTTTCCCAATGCCAAAGAAGGGCACCGATTGGTAGATGGGTAAAATAAAAGCAGACTGAATATCCCTTTGAGCATGGTGAAGATATTAATTAAACTTTGGACGGTGTATCAATACACCCAGTAACTACAAAGATACAGGCGTCCTTCCTAACTCAGTTGCTGGAGAGGAAGGAAACTGCTCAGGGGTTTCACCATGAGGCCAATGGTGACTTTAAAACAATTACAGAGTTTAATGGCTGTGTTAGGAGAGAACTGAGGATGGATCAACAACATTGTAGTTACTCCACAATACTAACCTAATTGAAAGAGTGAAAAGAAGGAAGCTTGTACAGAATACAAATATTTTCAAAACATGCATCCTGTTTGCAATAAGGCACTGCAGTAAAACTGCAAAAAAAAATGTCAAAGAAATTATCTTTATCGTTATGTTTGGGGCAAATCCAACACAACACATCACTGAGTACCACTCTCCATATTTTAAAGCATGGTGGTGGCTGCATCATGTTATGGGTATGCTTGTCATCGGCAAGGACTAGGGAGTTTTTTTAGGATGCAAAGAAACGGAATAGAGTTAAGCACAGGCAAAATCCTAAAGGAAACCCTGGTTCAGTCTGCTTTCCAACAGATACTGGGAGACAAATTCACCTTTCAGCAGGAAAATAACCTCAAACACAAGGCCAAATCTATACTGGAGTTGCTTACCAAGATGACGTTGAATGTTCCTGAATGGCCTAGTTACAGTTTTGACTTAAATCATCTTGACAATCTATGGCTAGACTTGAAAATTGCTGTCTAGCAATGATCAACAGTCAACTTGACAAGAATAATTAAAAAAATAAAATAATGTGCAAATATTTTACAATCCAGGTTGTACAAAGCTCTTAGAGACTTACTCAGAAAGACTCACAGCTGTAATCGCTGCCAAAGATGTTTGCAACATGTATTGACTTAGGGAGTTGAATACTTATCTAATCAAGATATGATATATATATATATATATATATATATATATATTCCCCTTTTTAATTTTTCATAATTTTTCTTCCATTTTGAAATGACAGTCTTGTGTCCATTTTAAATTCAGGCTGTGATACAACAAAACATTTTTTTATAGAAAAAGTCAAGGGGTGTGAATACTTTCTGAAAGCTCTGTACAGTTGAGGGATTTTTCTTTCTTTTTTGGGGGGGGGGGGGCAGGGGGGTCTGTCCAGTATCTGTTGCTGTATATGATGTTTAAGGTACAGTTGTGTATTGTACCATAGAAATCTGAAAATCGGACTTTGTTTGAATATACTTTAATTGCAATTTGCTAATGCAACCAGTTACAGAACGACAAATATTTAACCCTCAACAATCCCGGGCTGTCTTTTGTGTATTAGCATGTAGTATTGATTAGTAACACTAATTGTCATATTGAATACTGTATGATGCTTTGCTGAAAACTCTTCTCTATTATCATGGAAAGACCATTCTCTATTAGTTTGAGTTAATGATTTTTTTACAGGGACAGTGCACATTATTCAAAGTTTCAGTAAAAGTGCCGGTTTTAGCCAGCCGGCTAATTTTCAACCGCAGTCCCTGGGCAGGTTATTAAAAACAATTACAATACAATTACAATTATCAGAGAAAGACTAGTCTCTATTTTCAAAGAAAGATTTACATTTTTCATAGTTTACGTGAATTTTGTCAAATGTAAATCATGTAAAATGGCATGTCTCCTGTCCATTATCAAGTTGAGAGCTTTAGTTTTCAGGATGTGCTCTTCTAGCCGGGTCATTGGGAAGAAATGGTCATAGGACAATAAAAGGATGCTTATGGTCACTGAGCAGACACGCTGGAGCCAGACTACTATGTGTTTTCAGAGTTGCAAAACAAAACCACATTTGAGGGCAACTGAAGGGAGGCAGCAGCTAACTGTATCTTTGTAAATGGGAACAAGATGTGGTGTTGGAGAGGCTCAATATAAAGACCGGGGTACTAGAGAATGAGCATATTTCATATGCCCTTTAGGCAGGTTAATATTTACTCTAACATCAATCTGTTGACGGATGTAGATGACAGTTAGATGCTGCTCTGTGTATGGATTTCTGAGGATGAATAGATTAGATTATAACAGAACTTTCTATTTGACATATCTGACATCTGAAAGGGAAGACCTGAGGGAAGAGCTGAGGGAAGAGCTGAGGGAAGACCTGAGGGAAGAGCTGAGAGAAGGGCTGAGGGAAGAGCTGAGAGAAGAGCTGAGGGAAGAGCTGAGAGAAGGGCTGAGGGAAGAGCTGAGAGAAGAGCTGAGAGAAGAGCTGAGGGAAGAGCTGAGAGAAGAGCTGAGGGAAGAGCTGAGAGAAGAGCTGAGGGAAGACCTGAGGGAAGAGCTGAGGGAAGAGCTGAGGGAAGAGCTGAGGGAAGTGCTGAGGGAAGACCTGAGGGAAGAG